>NC_085008.1:30295198-30305198 GCF_963854185.1 Sardina pilchardus
GTTGATGTCTATGGAATTTTGCATCAAGCATTTTTTTAAGACGCAGGAATGTCCATGGAGCATAATGAGTTTGTTAAAGTAGTATTTTATAACAGCCTTTTGAATTCTCCTGGACCAATGAAGTCCACGTTGTCTCCAACAAAAGCACAAATATTTGTGCTTGTGGATATTGTGAATAAACTTGAGTGTGACAATCTGCCACATGAGTTTCAGGAAATAATGGTTTCCATTCAGGCATGGGTGCACAATAAACACCACCCCACACTGTGTCTTCTTTAAATGAGCCACTATGGCCTATTCAAACCTGCTTATGGAGCCCTCCTCATCAGTATGCCTGAAAAAGCCTGAAAGACAAAGAAAGAGAGGATATGAGCAGGTCAAGCACAGGTGGAGGGAGGAAGAGAGTGATAGGGTGAGAATGAGAGAAAGAGAGAGAAAAAGAGGAGAGAAAAAGAGGGAGGAAGAGAGAAAGAGCTGTTTAGCGTAAACAAAGGCTTCAGACCTGCAGGCTATAGCAGCAGATGCACCTGTCAGACCCTACCATATGGTGAGTCTGAGAGCGCAGCTCTCCAGTGGAAGGGTGAGGGGAAGCCAGCTCTCTCTCTCTCACACACACACACACACACACACACACACACAAACACACACACAATGATACATAAAACACGAATATTGTGCATACACATAGTAATGTGTACACACACAGCCAAGCGCACACACAATGTCACATGCAACAAAAATCTCTCCTACACTTACCAAGTGTCAACAACACACACACAAACACACACACACACCGCTACATTCACCCACCTGTCCACAAACAAACAAACCAACAACCAAACAAACACTGGAGCAGACAGGCCGATTTCCTGTGCTGTGCTCGAGCCTGCTCTCCCCCCACATCCTCTGAGCGCTTCCCGCGGAGCCAGAGGAGAGCGGAGCCAAGAGCCGAGCGGGGCCCCGTGATTACAGGTCAGCCCAGGAGCAGGCCGCTTCCGTGGGCTCCCACATCCACTCAGCGCAGGCCCTGACCACCACCACCGCCATCACCTCCACCATGGCTCCCAGCCTGAACACTGGCGTGCTAGTGTGTGTGCTTCTTTGTGTGTTTGTAAGGTACTCAAAAATGAGTGAGTATGTGTGTGAAAAAGAGACCATATGCCCAAGTATGTGTGGATGCCGTTGTGATTGTGCATTTGTAATTGTATACTTGTATGAGTACGTGTACACACAACTGTATGTGTGTGTGTGTGTGTGTGTGTGTGTGTGTGTGTCAGTGTGTGTGTATGTGTGTGTGTGTGTGTGTGTTTATATGTCTGCGTGTGAGCGCGTGTAAAGATGATGATACCTTTCCCTGTCTGATCGGAAATGCATGCGGCGTGCCCACATGCAGGCTCTGAACTCACATCCAGCTACTGTAGAGTGCTGTAGAGTGCTGCCATTCACCGCCAGCACTCTCCAGCAGCATATCTCTCTCTCTCTCTCTCTCTGTGTGTGTGTGTGTGTGTGTGTATGTATATGTACCACCAGCACTCTCCAGCAGCATATCTCTCTATGTGTGTGTGTGTGTGTGTGTGTGTGTGTGTGTGTGTATGTGCAACTGAGAGAGCATGTGCCTCTCTTTGTCTTTAGTGCCTGTGTCACTGTGCCTTTGTGAGCGCTGCTGCTAGCACTACCATCACCCCCAATCTCCCAGTCAAACAGTGACGGGGCCCCGGCCGTCCATTCAGCCACCAGCGACCAGGGGGCTCCAGCACCTGCTGCCTCCCCTGCTGGGGACAGGCCGTGACTGATCCACCCCCCGCCGGCTCACTTTCCCCTTCCACCAGGCCCGCATTCCACGTGGCATTATGACCCCCAGCCAGGTGTGGGCCACGGGCCGCGCTTTTCACCGCCGTATCGGCGGGCATTTATCAGCAGCCTTTGTCGCCCGTCGCTTGAAAGGCCTGGAACAGCGTTCCTGCCCACACAATGACAGGTATTTGTTCTTTTTTTTTTTTTTTTTTGTGGTGGCGATCCGTAGCGGAGTGTGTGGATAGTCAAGTGAATTCACTGAAATGAATGAATAGAGAGAGAGAGAGAGATAAAGAGAGAGTATAAAGAAGATTAGAAAAATGTAAATATTGTAGTTTGAAATGTTTTGTCCTACTTTTTATTGCTTTGTGGCATGACTCTCTTGAGATTCCCCTCTGAAGGGGTATGAATAACATGCGTTTTCCAAACATCTTGATGTAGTTACATGTGTTAGGATCAGCCAAAGGCCTGGAAGACAAATGTTGTTTGCTGAACAAATTGTGATTTTCAGTGAGAGAGAACACTTGAATTTGAGTAGCGGCGATTGGACTTTACATAACAGCAGCAAATTCTTTGGGTTGCTCAATTTCAGTTCATGAGCCCGCATAGGTAGTGAGGAATGACCTTTTTTGGGATTCATTTCCATCCCTTATGTAAGTACATACAAAATGAGTGCTGGGCCAGGGAGCGTGGTTTACAACGGAGGGGAAGTTTATGACAGACAGAAGGAAAAATGATGAGGCCTGATGGATTGTGTTACCTAAGAACAAAGCACAATGTCCAAGGAGTCTTTGCTCCAGCACTGCTGCACAATGCATCTCGCCTTACTCATCCTACAGTAACGCACACGCACACAAAGACCACTGTGACAACACGCGCTCAACGTACATTAACACACCACACCCATATACAAATAACAACACGGGTGTAAACAACACACCCCAAAAATACACATATACACAAGTGTCTAAAAACCTATGCAAACACGCAAACACATAAACATACACACACACACACACACACACACACACACACACACACACACACACAAATACATACAAACACACATACACACACACACATACACACACACACACACTACAAGGGCAGCAGATGGTCCTCTGAGCCTTCACCTCTGAGCCAGATAAAGACATCTATCCCTCAGAACCACCATTGACTAACGGCACTGCCCTGGGCTTCTCATCAGCGCCTGAAATGAGATGGATGCCTGTCTGCCCTGCAGCCTAGTGACAGACACACACTCACAGTAACACAGACACACACTCCCTAAAACACACACACACAGAGAGAGAGAGAGAGAGCAGGTGGTTGGGGTACATAAGGTCGGGGGTTGGGGAGGGAGCGAGTGTCTTAGAGGCCAGCTGCCGTGTGGAATGGCGACGCATTGTTGGGAGGTGATTGTCATCACACATGTTGTTGCTGGTGTCCCTGTGCAGGGGGCGCGTTAGCGTTAGCCCAGCAGGTATGCTAAAGATGGGGGCTCGTCCGGCACGCATGGGAACGGGAGAGCTTCTTCAGCGGCAAGGGCATTTATTTGGGAATGACCTTGCGTGTATGTGTGTGTTTTAGTGTGTGTGCATGGATATGGGTGTGCTGGTAGTGTGTGTGTGTGTGTGTGTGTGTGTGTGTGTGTGTGTGTGTGTGTGTGTGTGTGTGAAAGACACCGAGATGTATCGGTGTCAGTCGGAAGTATTCCTGTAATGTTGTGCCTCGGTGGATTACCGTGCGGCATCAGCAGCGTCAGCTGATTAGCGGCCGGTCACCCCCCCGGCTCATCTCCGAGTGGTGAGGGAACGACGCCGTTGGCCGCTGCCATCAGGGTCACCAGCGGCGCGCGCCCAGCGGAGGAATATCTGTCACAGGGATAACTTACAGGGGCACAAATCTTCAGCTCTATTCCTGGAGCCATGAGCTCATGTGCCAGTCCTGGGACCCTCTAATACCCCCCACAGAGCCCAGCGATACAGAGAGATCCCATCTGACCTCACACAGGCCAATAGGAACAGGCATGTCCATCCATACCATGCACAACATACATACAGAAACTACATCTCTACAGGATGGAGTAGTATATCAAATTCACAAGTGCTTTATTGATATAATAGTTAGACATTTGTATTGCCAAAGCAATTAATACATAAACATATAAGAATATATACAGATACCTAAGTCTATAGATTTATGATGCTCAGTACCTATGGAACGTGGATTTATTGAATTCCATGTGTTATTTAGCAATGTAGAAGAGGAAGGAAGGAAGAAGAGGAGAACCACAACCGCCCATCAAACGCTTGCGCTTGTTGTTGTACCTTGAGTGGAGAGAGACTCTGGCCACAGGTTAGCAGGGCCTCCTCCCTCCCATTCCCATCCGAATCATTATAATCAAATCTTGGGACATGGCCGTGACTGCCAAATGGCGGGGACTGGCCAGGCCAAGGAATGTGAACAATCTGAACAAAGCCAAACAAACATGGAGCGCTCTGTTTGTGTGTTCAAGGAGTAGTGTGGTGATCGCTCTGTCACTCTGTTCTTTCTCTCTCTCTCTCCCTGTCCCTCTCTCTTTCCCTCCCTCCCCCTTTTTTCCATTCTTCCTCCCTTTATCGCTCATTCTTCTGTCCCTTAGGATGGTCCAAAAACACTTGCACGTTGGGTGTTCTGGACAGGGGGTTCCTGGCACTGGGGCAAAAATGCACACCACCACAGCTAAGTAACTGAAGCTGGTGGCCAGCAGCGTACTGAGAAAACGAGAGAGAGGGAGGAGGGGGGGGGGGGTGATTGGGGCAGCATGAAGTATGACAGCATTCTTTTAGAGTGACCGGTCTGTCTCAAATGTCCATATCTTCAGAGAAAGTTATTCAGGTGGCGGGGTGGAAAACAGACAGGGAAGTCTGAGAAAGACAGAGAGAGGCCTCACTGAATCCTTTCTAAAAGAGTCACAGACCAGGTGTTGAAAGTGACTCATTGTGGTTAAAGGCTTGCAGTACTTTATTTGCACTGTGGTAAAAAAAAAGTGGAGAATGGCATTCTAATTACCCAATAATGCTGGATCATCAACATTTAATCAGCTATCAGCAAAACTATTTTAAAAAGTAACCCCCTTATTTCCAGCTGATATGAATGATGATATTTTCCCATGTTGCCATTGTGGTTAATAAATGACTTGCATAGCTCAGTCTGTGCTATTGTCTGGCCGAGACACAATGGAAGCCTTCCACCCCTGTGTCATATCAGAGATGCTGGGAGTCGACACTGGTCCCCCTCTCTCCTCTCTGCCTGACCCCTTCGACGTCTCCCCCCACCCCCCAACACACACACACACACACACACCCACACACACACTCAACCCCTCACCCGACAGCACCCCCCCAGCCCCCAGCACACAGTCCCAGCCCCCCCTCCCACTGCGACTGTCTGACTCCGAGCTTCTGGCACCCTGCTCCCATTGTGCCGGGCTTCCTGATAGGAGGTGCTCAGGGAAGACTGGGCTCAGTCAACTGCAAAGGAATGCGGTCGGGCCCTTTTCTGAAAATTACGGATGTTGCCTGGGACTTTGGTGGGCGCAATTCCTGCCATTTTTCAGCCCAGTGTCTGGAATGAGGGGGAGTAGATGAAGGTGGGAGCGTGGGGTTGGGGGGGGGGTGGGGGTGCTTCCGGCCATACACAAACAAAACACACACACACACACACACACACACACACACACATATTCATACACCCGCACAAACAAGGGAACATTGACCTCTGGATCCTGTTAAGAGAAGCCGAGCTCTTTAAGGAGGGAGGATCTCCAAGGAGGCACGTAGGCATTCGTAGGAAATGTAGTGACATGGGATGCGGCTGAACCAAGTAGAAGCATGCAAGAAGAATGAGTCCATTTCATATTTCACTTTCAGCTCAAAGGCGTTGCAGTCAACTGTGGTATGATAGCAATCTCTTGACAAAATTCACCTGAAAAATGGAGGTGAGCCAGCAATTCTTGTGAACCACACACCTTGATTTTTTAAGTATATTTTTGGGGCGTTTTATGCCTTTATGATAGTAACAGTGGAGAGAGACAGGAAGTGAATGGGAGAGAGAGTGGGGGTGGGATCTGGAAAGGACCACGGGGCGGGAATCGAACCCGGGTCGCCAGTGCGCAGTGCAGGTGCCCCAGCCAATTGCGCCATGGCTGGGGCCACACACCTTGATTTTGGCATGCTCGCCGCAGGAAATGCTAGGCATTTTTACTCTCAGCTCCTATTCAAAATTATTACTGAATAAATATATCTTTGGTCTTTAAAGAATCACAAGAAGAATGAACACCAGCTAAAATTCAAGAACTCAATCTAAATATATGATTAATCTATCTAAATTCAACGATAAAGATATATCTGTATCCCAATCGCCACTACGGTCTTCTGATGAGCCTCTGTTTGTTTGACCAGCCATAAATGATAGGTGAAATTCAAGACTCTTTCCCTCAGTGGATCCTTTTTGGTGAAATTAGTTGCCCAGTGCCCTCGTTCATGAGGAGTCTAAAGGCATTATTAAGTGTTTCTTATGCGTTATGGTTTGTATATTATAGTATTTAGTTATTTTCATTAAGCTATTGATTGAACTGACATTGGCCGGGTTTCCCAGATTCATTAAGAAGCTCTTAAGTGCTATGAACTTCTTAGGAGCATTCTTAGAACGTTCTTAGCACTTAAGAGCTTCTTAACGAATTGGGAAACCCTGCCATTGTTGTTTATAATTACCATTATCCTTGCCCCTCTGTTGTGTTACCAACTTTTAAATTCAACTATTTGTATTGTTGTTAGTTGTATGTCACTTGGGAGCTAAAGCTAAATACCATAACCATAACCATAACTCCAAAATCCTCATCTGACATACCACAATAAACAAGGAATACCCAACATGGCCCAAAGCTAGTTTAGAAATTCCTAAACTAATTAAAACACAACAGGTTTTCCAGACCATAACGGTAAAAAAAACACAACAATGCCAATAAAAACAAGTGTAACAATGAAACTATGCTGACAGAAAAAAAACCCCATTTAATGGAGTCCTCACTGCATCTTCAGAATGGAGGGAACGAGATCCTTCATTTCCTGGGCCCTAATTGTAACCACTCATTGTGTAGTGAGCCTTAATGAAACTCTACTCACCTGCACATTAAAGGAGGGTATTAGCATTTAACTGGTGTGGAGGAAATGGGCTCCCCTAGCCGTGGGCTGTATGGGCCCAGTCAGCCAAAGACACTGGGGAAGAGGGAGAAAGAGAGATAGAAAGAGAGAGAGGAGAGGGCTGCCACACAAAGGCAGGGTGGAGGCCATGGGTGGGGGTGGTGGTGGGGGGGTCTCGGGCTACGACCGCGGAAGTCACTCCAGGCGACTTTCCCATTTCTCCTGGCAGTCACCTGAGAGCGCCACGTCCCCTCTGTTCTCAGGCCTCCTGTGTCAGGAGATCAATGGGAGAAGAGATGGTGTTGGGAGGAGGTGGACGATGGGGGGGTTGTAATATGAAGACGGTTTTCTGTGTGTGTGTGGGGGGGGGGGGATTGGGTGTCATGCCGGATGCTGCCCAGCCCTCCCCGTGCGTGGTCAGGTGTCAGGAACACAGCAACAGGTGTGCGGGGGTCACGTGATCAAAGAGAGGGCACCGTGTCTGCAGCGTTTTGGTGGGTGAGTGTCACAAAAGCGTGAATCGTGGGCCTTTGTGTTCTTAGACTGCACAAAATTCTCCAAGGATCAAACTCAATAACACCAGTCACATGCTCACGGTTCATGTTAAAAACACTATTGATGTCAGTGACCGTGTAACTTAATTCAAGTCCTATGCCAGAAGAATGCCGTCTAGTCAGTTAGAAATAATAGAGCTGGTTCAGGTCTCGTCATTATCATTGTCATAGTTCTTTGCTTATGACCATGAGTGATTTGACAGATATTTCAGGTATTTATTGACACATGGCAAACATCTCCTCAAAAGAGTGGACAGGTACACTAATGCACCTGTGCATGCACACACACACACACACACACACACACACACACACACACCACACACACACACACACACATAAACACACACACATACACACGCACACACACACACGCGCGTGCGCGCACACACACACACACACACACACACACACACACACACACACACACACACACACACACACACACACACACACACACACACACACACACACACACACACACACACACACACACACACACACACACACACACATATTGCTCTAACGTTTTACCAATAATCCCTCCATAGACATGCACGTGTTTTCCTGAAGATCATAAGGCTTCAGTCTGGCTAGCTGAAACCCTCTGCGAGACAAAGGAGCAAAAACACTTATTTTATCATGGTGGACAAGAGCTGCCTACTCACAGCCAGCCATTAGAGGCTCTCAGGTCCCAATGTCTGTCAGGGCTGAACCGGAATCTCCGCATTCTTCCCCTGAGCAAATATCAGACACTCTCAAACCTCCAAAAAACACTCCACAGGGCTCTGTGTGTGGGAGGAACAGTCACCAACTGAAACTGATAGCCCAAGTGCCCTTTTCATGTGGCAGAGAGTGAGTAAGAGGAAAAACGTTGGCGGTGACTGCTACTACTACACGGCCTGGGCCCAAAAACAATTGTCCCTTTATACGGCAAATCAAGGGAAAACATTGACGAACTACTACCAGCGCGATTCATGACAAACAAACATTACACAGGGCACTTGATTGGCAGGTGAAATTGAGCCATTACACAAGCAGGGTGTTTTTGCGCAGTGACATTATGGAGGCGTGAAGAATGGAATGGTTGTGACAGAAAAAAAAGCCCCATTGCCGTTTTCCACCCGCTCTCTTCTCGCCACATACCTGAGATCGCTGCGTGTTTCCCCCAGAGGCTGAGAGAGAGAGAGAGAGAGAGAGAGAGAGAGAGAGAGAGAGAGAGAGAGAGAGAGAGAGAGAGAGGAGGGGGGAGAACGAGAGGGGGAGAGAGGGCGGGAGGGAGGGAGGAGAGGGGGGAGAGAGACAAGGAGGCGCGTTGTTTACTGCTCACTTTCCGTTGGTCGCTGTGGGGCGGCGGGTAAATTTGTCCAACAGAGTCTTTGCATTACCAGCATTCCGCTGCTCAGAGGAGACAGAGACACACACACACACACACACACACACACACACACACACACACACATGCACATACACTCACAAACTTAAACACTCACTCCCAAGGGGTCAAGACATTTATCCAAAGCTCTCAGCCATGACATGATCAATTCCCAAAAGCTGTTATCTGTGCGTAGTTTGAGGACTGTAAATAATCCAAGGTCGCTTGCTTTAAGCGGCGCAGATGGGTGCATTATATATATCATGTGTATTTATGAAGGTTGTGAAACATGCCTGGGATAGTTCACATTTTTTTCATTCAACTCCTTAAAAGGATAAAGAGAAAATGGCTTCAGATGCACTCTATGGTCAAGGTTTTTTTTTATGTCTTTTACATACCTAAATATCCCTCTACCTCAGTGTTCTAACAAACAGCAATCCACTGTAAAAAGATTATGTGATTCAGATACCAAGAATGTCATTGTCATCCTTTCGTTTGTTTTCTGTCCTTCATGGTTTTGTCCTTCCTCGTGTGTTCTAAGTCCCTTAAGTGTCACCTTATTTCTCTTTTAGGCTATCATCTCACTTGCAGGTGGCAGAGAGAAAGAATGAAATAAACAGATAAAGAAAGTAAGAGAAACAAAGGAGAGGAGAGAGAGAGAGAGAGAGAGAGAGAGAGAGAGAGAGAGAATCCCTGTGGCGGTGCAGGGGTCCTGTGACCCGTGCTCCCTCATTGCAGGCCTTAAGCAAACACACAGCCCCAACTGTACAAACATCTCCAAGGCAGCCCCGGGAATCCAGCAGCCTGCCTTCCCCACAGCACCATGGCTGGAGGAGAGACAGGGGAGGCAGAGCGGTGGAGGGACATACAGGCAGACAGACAGACAGACAGGGACATAGACACACAGACGGTCGGTGGGACATACAGGCAGACAGACAGGGACATAGACACACAGATGGTTGGTGGGACATACAGGCAGACAGACAGACAGACGGTCGGTGGGAACCACAAAGATGGAAAGCAGAGTGGCATCGCGACCAGAGAAGAGAGAAGAATGGAACATAACAGAGAGGAAGGGAGGAGTCTGACCG
>NC_085008.1:30310198-30362698 GCF_963854185.1 Sardina pilchardus
TATTTGATCTGCATGAGTTTCAAGTAAAACAACTGGGTTAAAAAGAAGTGACAAATGCAATACACATGTCCAAGTCATAGCATTTGGAATAGCGTCTTTATGACTGTGCACACTGCCATATTTGCCCAGGGTTAATTGACATTGAGTGTGGATGGTGTCATCGATCCTCCCCGGAGACTCTTGCTGAACATGCACAGCGAGAAGCAGAGAATGGAAAGTCATGTGGAAAAGCGCTCTCCAGCACAGCTGCTGACCAACGAGGCCACCTCACCCTGACTCACGGCCATCTTCAGAATGCATGTGGGGATAGCGGCCAACTCCCCTCCGTCTTCTGCTCTCTTTTTTTTCTGGCGAAAAGACTTAATAATCAAAACATGCCTCGGCGTTGACGTCATTCCAGGTCCGAAAGAATGTAAACGTTGGGCCGTTGCCTAAATCCCTGGATGCCAGTGTTAAAACAGATTGGGATGCGATACGGACACGCCGCTTCCATTCTGGCTTGCAGAAAAGCCAAATGACCTCTCTTCCTATCACATTCCTGCATACAATGCCACTTCCTCACTCACTCTGGCAGAAAAAGAGAGAGAGAGAGAGGGAGAGAGAGAGAAAATAAAAAATGAGAGCAGTGGCTAAAAAAAAGATGAAAAACTCAATAGCAATTGGGTTGGAAACGGGTTAAATAGAGCCAGAGAGTGGAACATTTTAAAAGGTAAAAACAGATTCCACAGCCACCGAAGTGGTTGCGCAATGCCTGAAAAATGACTTTGCTGGGTTCTGTGCAGCTAATTTGACCAATTAATCCATGGGGGCGCAGAGATTCCATAACAAACTGGAAAGTAAAAGCCAAATAACGTTTTTTTTTTTTAAAAAAAAGAGCAAAAAAGCAACAAGACTCCTTCTGAGGAGAGGAGAACAGGAGGCTGGACTGTGCCTGGCCTGTTAACTATTAAGCAGGAATTTGTGGCGCAAGGATTTAGGAATGAAGAACATTCCCCCCACCACCCTGCGCACACACACACACACACACACACGCACACACATGCATGCACGCACACAAAACACTCTTACATACCTCTGTGAAAAAGTGTGCACATGGGCCAAACACCTCAAAAACATCCACCTACCACGCCATTAAGCAAACATTTCCCCCCTGACTTACTGGACATTTTGAGCCCAAACTCTCCAAAACGCTCTGAAGCAAGGCATCAGATCGCTCCCCGGCACCATGCCATCTACTCCGACCCTCCGCTCTTAAACGCAGACCCTGAGTGGCCAGCAGTTATCGGAGCACTTGAATGGCGGCCCCTCTCTGGCCCCTGGGGTAGGGTGACCAGACGTCCCTGGTTTCAGGGGTCAGTCCCCGTTTTTGGTTGTGTCTGTCACCGGGAGAATACAGAAAAACTACCCATGTCCCCATTTTTTGAAGATAAAACTTGTATGTATATCAATCAGATTGATAGTCAAACTGAAAATGTCCCCGTTTTTTTTCCACATTTTGTCCCCGGTTTTGGTCTCCGACGTCTGGTCACCCTACCCTGGGGGCAGTTGGCCCGGGGCATTGATTTGCAAATGGGCAGTGATTTTGTCCCTCTCAGGTCCAAAAAAAAAAAAGAAACAGAACAATGTACAGTATGGATCCACACTCCCTGGATGCAGGCTTTTTTCGGCCTCCACTCTCCCAATCAAGCCCAGGAATGTTAATTAGCGAAGCGCGCCAGCGCAGAGCATGAGGGTTACACCACTGGCAAAGCCACTCAAAGCCGTAAGCGCTGCCACACACACACACACACACACACACACACACACACACATCCAAGGAAAACCAGGGAAAGAATGAAAGAATGATTAAGGGTTTGAGAACAGAGAGGAACCCCGCACACACACACACACACACACACACACCGCTGAAAAGAGAGAACAACGCCACATGCCAGCCAGCAGATGCCCTACCCGCCGTGGCACGTCGGGTTACATAACTGCACCAGGGAGGTGGGAGAAGATGGAGGGTGGTGCGGTCGGGCGCACTAGCCGAGTTAGCTGGCGCTAGCGCGGCAATTACAGGGCAACTCCAATCTAATTAAGGGCACGTTTCCGGGTGGCTGGACCCATTAGCAGTGGAAGAGAGCGCCAGGCCACACAATGCACCTCTTTACATAACAGAGGTTGCACTCCCCCGAGAGAGAAGGGAGGCGGCTGGGCCAGCGCTTGGCTACGTTCAGGCATGCCACACCACAGCCACTTTCTAGGCCAACACAACATAGAGAACAAGAGCCAAAAATGCACAGGACAAGCTCCGAAAAATAGGAAATGCCACTATAAATAATAGGTTTAGAAACGTTTGAGTTACACTTAACACACCAGTTTTTCTCTTTTAGTAGTTTTTACTAGTTTTTAGTGCACAAAACATTGTTTTTATTACAATTCTGGTGTTTTTACCTTCAATCGGTGGGCTATTTTGAGCCATCAGATTAACAGATTGTTCTTGCAGCCTTTTCAGGCACTCCTATCGACCATTTTTTCCACATTAACTCGGTTGCTTTCAAGGGCAGTCAGTGGTAGAAGAGAAGCTTTTGCATCTCTCCACTTTCTGTGTGACAGAGCAACCTCACAGCCTTGATAAGGCCACTGCGTGGGATGTTGATTGTGATAATTCCTGTTTGCCTTCAGATGGGAACAGCAGGGCAATGACAAAGGCTCCAAACAGGAAGGTCTCTGGGAGGCAGGCAGCCCAGGGCCCCAGCTATGACAGGGCTGGATGAAGGGTGGTGGTGGTGGCGGCGAGGCGACCTTGTGATCCTTACCGTGTTATGTTCCAGATGTTTATCCCAAAGTAATTTAAACATTACTCACAGGCGCCAAAATAATTTAATCTTCTCTCTCTCTTACACACACACACACACTCAGACACACACACACAGCCATGCACCCAAACACCCGCAATCTCTCTCATACACACACACACACACACACACACATCCAAACACCCACCATCTCTCTCTATCGCACACACACACATACACACAAACACACACACACACACACACACACATACACACACACACACACACACACACACACACACACAAATGCCCACCATCTTTCTCTCTCACACACTCACACACACACACACACACTCCCCAAGCCCCACCTCCTTGCTTTGCCATTGCATTGCCTCGGCATATCTCTTAAGTGTTCCTCAGCTATACTCCACTCCGACTCCTGATAGCTAAACTGGAGCCTTCCCACCCAGAGCGCTGGCTGGCTGGCTGGCTGGCTGGCTGTCCTGTGCACGTGCCCCAGCGCCGCTAGCCCTCTCTTGGCAGCGCAGGGACGAGGCCTGCCCCAGCGCCTCATGCAACCCGAGCCCAGCCTGCCCACAGCTATCTGATCTGATGGGAGAGACAGCAGCCAAATATGCGAAAGCACAGCACACACGCCGATAGAGGCCTGGTTTGAGGGCGAGCGTGGTGGAAGTGTATGGGAATGATCACACTGTATAAGGGCATTGTTCCATAAAGAATTCCGTCTCTGAAAAGATGTGCGGCGGCAAGATGATTTTGACGGAGTAAAGCATGCGAGGTCACGTCGAGGATAGGAGAAGGTATGTGATGTTTTGTTTCGTGTGGCGGAGTCTATTCGTGATTGTCAGGATGAAAGAGGTAGGTGTGTGTCACCGGTGGAAGTGGTTCAATGAGGACAAAGCAATCACTTAGACGCCAGGAAGGTCACTACAGACATGTGTGCATGTGTGCGTGTGTGTGTGTGTGTGTGTGTGTGTTGGGCGGAGAGTGGGTCATCAGTAACCAGACCAAAGTCCTGTTTCTGGCGGCAGTCCAGAGTCCCCCCCTCACCCGGCCCTCATTCCAAAACATGGACCACCCTGGCCTCCCTCCCTGTCCCCACGGGGGCCCAGAAGAACGCAGCCCCACCCCCCTCGCTCAGTCTCGGGAGAATTCAGAGTGACCTGCAGTGGCCGTCTGGACCAGAGGGGGGGCGCAGAGAAAAAGAGAGGTAGAGAAGGAGAGGGAGAGAGAAAGAGAGAGAGAGAGAAAGAGAGAGAGTTCAACTTCCCTCTAGCTCTACCTTCTCTCTCTCTCTCTGGATCCAAACAATGATGGCCTCCCCTGCGCCTACAGCAAGAGGAATGTCTTGTTTTATGTGTGTGTGTGTGTGTGTGTGTATGTGTGTATGTGAGTGAGTAAGTGTGTGTATGTGAGTGAGTAAGTGTGTGTGTGTGTGTGTATGTGAGAGTGTTTGGGGAGTTGGTGATGCTGGGGGCCGGTGGTGGGGGTCTGGCCCAGGACAACTGAAAGTGGGGCAGGGCGGACGCAGGCCCTGCCAGGCCCTCTGCCAATGGGCGGCCAGCCCCCGGCACTGGTGGTGGTGGCGGCCACAGAGGAATGTGTGATAAGGCCGCCAGCAGGAGCAGGAGCAGGAGCAGGAGCAGGAGCAGGAGCAGGAGCAGGAGCAGGGGCAGGAGCAGGAGCAGGAGCAGGAGCAGGAGCAGGAGCAGGGGCAGGAGCAGGAGCAGGAGCAGGAGCAGGAGCAGGAGCAGGAGCAGGAGCAGGAGCAGGGGCAGGAGCAGGAGCAGGAGCAGGAGCAGGAGGAGGGGCAGGAGCAGGAGCAGGAGCAGGAGCAGGAGCAGGAGCAGGAGGACAAAGCCGTGGGTGGTCAGATGAATGGGCCGGCGGGCGACCGGACAGGATGATGGCAGCAGCGGTGTAGCGGTGGCGGTAGAGGGAATCGCAACATTGCATCGTGGGAAAGCGTCGCCCGCGCCTCCCTTATCGGCCAGAGTGGAATTCCAGACATCTGAGCGTGGGCAAAGGAGAGAGAGAGAGAGAGAGAGAGAAAAGCATATAAATAAATAAATACGAAGCATTCCTGCTTTTCTCTCTTCTCTTTTTTCCCCAGTAAAGGTGGGAGGGGTCAGCCAACACCTGCCAGCAACACATCCTGCTGATGGGAGCCAAGGGACCGAGAGAGAGACAGAGATACAGAAAGAGAACAAGAGATAACAGAGAGAGAGGGAGAGAGGGAGAGAGAGAGAGAGAGAGAAGAGGGGGAGTGAGAGAGAGAGAGAGAAAAGAGGGGGAGTGAGAGAGTGAGCAAGAATGCCTCCAGATAACATTGTGAAATTTCATATCATTTGGTCTGTCAGGACGGCGAGGATCAGAGGAATGTGGAAGGACTAATTCCACTAACCTGAGCAGATGAAGGATTCACGAGGAAGTGCTAAGGCAATCACATCTCAACTTGTATTGTACTTTCCCCTGCTTAACATCTGCTTAAGAGCACCAAAACAGTAGGTCTGTTATCATAAGAGATATTGGAGCTGCTGACAGTCACATATGGTTGTTATGAAACCAAAAAGAATCTATTTCTCAGGCCACAAAAAGCACTGAGGAACTGGGCAGGACTTGGGAAAAATTCAGGGCCGGGGAGAATGCTCGCAGCACAATGTGGAAAGCCACCATCACACTATCAGTTTTGTGATACTACTCTGTTTGCTTTGGCTACGCTCTTCCCCTTTTCTCCCCCAACAGACGCTCCAAGGCCTTCCCTTCCCATGATTCTAAAACCCACGCTGGCTCCCAGCCGAGTTTGAGCGTTTCTGTGTGTGTGTGTTTTTTTGTTGTTGCTCAACACGACACTCAATTCGTCTTGTCTGGTCCCAAATTATAACCCCACACATCTCGAAAGGGCATCGTGTCGAGCTTTCAGACTAGGGGTTTGCAGCAGGGTGTTTGTGGAATGCTGTCTGGGAGAAGTTTATGAAAACAATATATCTTTCCGTCCTCACAATCTGTCTCCCTCTTGAGCGCGCTATCCCGCGACTCGATGCGATGGGCGAGATTAGGGTGCCATTTGTTAGCACATACCTGAGATGCTTAGTGTATCTGTATCAGGATGAGAGGCAGAGATTATTTATAGCCCTGTTAAAGGGGCCATGTTTCATCTTGCATTTGCACCGTTAATATCTGTGTGTGTCTCTGTGTGTGTGTGTGTGTGTGTGTGTGGCAAAGCACTAGAATTTCAGAATCAGACAATCAGGTGGACACACTCCTAAGACATGTGTATCTACTTGAGTTTTTGGAGTCATTTTCCCGTGCTCATTCATTTAAAGCACACAGTGTACCCTCCAGGTTGGGACAGACTCTCGTAAATAGCATTCCTCCTGTTTTAAGACTTGAAGTTTTCTGACTTTGAGAGACATGTACCCAGTGTGGCTTTCTCCTCTTGCGAAACACCCTCTAAACGAGCTGAGCAAACACCTACTTTGCCGCATGCATGTGGTTATGGACATGAGTTGTGTGTTGATGTGTATATGTTGTGTGTGTGTGCGTGTGTGTGTGCACAGATAAAGGAGTGTTGATCTTGGCCGCTGGCTGGGAGTAACTGCTCGAGTTCACGTAGGCCGAGGAAGGGAGGGGACACTCTGAATTCGATTGGAGGACACCGTGGGTCCTTTGCTGTTGCTCTGTCGCGGGACAGCCTAGTGTGTGTGTGTGTGTGTGTGTGTGTGTGTGTGTGTGTGTGTGTGTGTGTGTGTCTTCTGATGGACAGGTGTCACTGAGGATTACCTTTCTTTGGCAATCACCTTCCCATCAGCCTTCCGTCAAATAGTCAAATAGACACACACACACGCACACACACTAACCTGGCCTGAGAGATGGGTATTTGCTGCTGGCGAGACAACTGGTGAAAAGAGGGTGTACAGGCCATGGTAAAGGCCATGGCTCAGTTCCTCCTGAGCGGAGTGAGACGGCTGACAAGGAATGCTGGTCCCTGCCCAGCATGTGTGGGATGCGTGGGAAGGATGGGACCGTGTTCTGACCCGCAGTGGAAAGTCAAGAGAGGAAGAATCCATAGCGGAGCGGCGCTGGCTTCAGCCAGAACTGCCGGTGCTGCACTGTGGCACATAACATGGGTCACCCCCTCGCATTCCAAAGCAAATGGATGGGTCTGGTTCTGGAGTGATATTACAAAATGCATCATGAATGTGTTGCCCTGTCCAATTATCCAAGTAAAGAGCCACTCACGCCCTCCTCCCAACAGTGTCAGAACAAAGAGATATGATTTCCTGAGTATAGTTGTTTAATAAACGTGCTAAATAAACGCGACGCAGATGAGAACACAGGGTTGATGAGAAGGGCTGAGAGTCCCTGGACGTGAGCGCGAAGCGAGTGACACGTGTGCCATTTTGGTCCCCACGGGGGAAAACAGGAGGAGAAATAATTAGATGAAACGGCATCACTGGCAGACTCCATGGCTGAGAGGAACATTGCACGCATTGCTTGGCCGAGTGCTTCACAAGTCATGTCTATCATCAGCTCCCTATGCTGGCTGGCTGGGATTCTTTACTCAGAGTTGGAGACCATTTGGGGGAGGGGGGGAGGGGGGGGGGGGGGGCGTTGGAGGGGAGAGGTGAGGTACAGCATCATTGCCTGGATGTCACCGTGCCCTCTGCTGGTTGCTTAAGGTAGGACAGCTTCTGTCCAAAACGGTTTGTGATGGGCCTGATTATTAGCCTGGCTGAACCCAGACGAATGTGTAAGCAAATTTTAATTAGCTCTGCAGGTCTGTCTGGGGACCTTACCATTGAAGCCCATATCGGGATCCCCAAAAGAACCAATCAAAACTGATGATCCAGCATGGTGCAGCATTTAGATAATGACAAAACCACTGTCATCAGTTGGCATCAGTATTAAACATCAACTTTAACTTTTAACTATATGGATGTGTATCCTATTTGGATTTGAACGACTGCATTTATAACAGAATATGCATTTATTCTAACAAATAAATAATAAATAAATGCAAAATATGTTTTTGCTGTCTTTCTGAAAAGCTCTGCCAAGAGTTCAATGTATCAAGTTCAGCTTAATTTCACTGCTGATTACGCCCCTTGGAAATGGGAAGTGAATGAAAGGTTCCCAGATCCATTGTCAATCTCCGCTCATAGTTATTTGGAAGTCTGTTCAGAGATGCAAACCAGATTTCCAAAGGACTCTTACAAGACATTAAGTCATCACTAAATGAGATAAAGATAAAGTCATAGAACAGTTTTTGTTAAATGTCAGATATATTTAGGGAAGTTTATATGTAATTAACTGTGATTATTTTATTAAAAAGCTATACACAATTATAGCAAATTATTTGATGGTAACAGCATCAAATTATCATTACTTTACGGTTTAGGAGTATTTTGTTTAATAGGCTCAGGGCATGTTTGGTCAAGCTTCTCTTATATGTCACAGCAGCCAAAAACCTGTCCTAAATAAAACACACTGAATGAAAAAAAGAAAAAGAAAAAAAAAAGAAATCCATAAATAAGAAAAAAAATGTTTCCCCTTCTGCTCAGGAGAATAAACGTCCACATTGCCAAATTCCTCAGCTCTGTTTGTTGGGCCTCGCAGCGCTGGTAACCACGGATACCAAATACCGATCACAAAACCGCTGGACTGAGGCCTGGCTAAACATATTTCCAGCAGTCAGTAAGTGAGAGAGAGGGAGAGAGGGAGGGAGGGAGGGAGCAAAAGAGAGGGAGGGAGAGAAATATCTACATTCTCTCAATCTACTCCTATTTACTCTTATTTGGGACTGTGTGTGCCTGAGAGAGTGAAAGAATATATACAAATGAAGGAAAGTCAAGGGTACCCCAACACTCATGTGGGAAAAATGGCAAACTAAAACGTGTCCCTGTTTCGTCTCACTGTGTGTGTGTGTGTGTGTGTGACGTGGGGTGGGGGTGGGTGGTTGAGCCGCCCTTCCATCAGGTCTCCCCCACCTCAGTCCATGAGGAAAATATGAGCGTGCCTCACCGCTTTGCGTCAAGTAATTACATTTGGCCACTCTGCATCCCCAGCCCCTCCATCCCACATGGAGAACATTAACATTCCTCAAGTGCTCTGACGAACGACAGCGTGTGGATGATGTGTGTGTGTGTGTGTGTGTGTGTGTGTGTGTGTGTGTGTGTGTGTGTGTGTGTGTGTGTGTGTGTGTGTGTGTTTCTGTACCAGCATGTTTGAGAGTGTGTGTGTGTGTGTGTGTGTGTTTATAGACATTTGCATGTATGACATGGCGGTGCTGGCAATGAGCGTGCATTCCTGCTTGAAACTTTTGATAGACTACCAAGCATTGGGGCTTGACAGGGAGTGTGCGTGTGTGTGTGCGTGTGTGTGTGTGTGTGTGTGTGTACTTGTAAGTCATGGCTCTCACTGTTTTAAGTCTAAAGTTGGGGCTTCGAAATACTGCCAGCAACTAAACAACTAAAACAGGGTGGACTAAATCACTCCACTGTCAATCCCTAGCAAACTCATTCCTCTTCCATCTTTCTGTCTCTCACACACACCCACACACACACTCTCCGTCTCACACATCCTTCATCCAAATCTGCTCTGCTCTCTCTGTGCTCCACATGCCTTTCTCTGAGGAATGCCACCCCATGCTGAGCGGTCCCGGCCGCACGCTTCCCCAGGCCCCAGCGCCTGCACCACTGACCCGAGGAGATGTGTGCGCCGCTGGGAAGCCGTGCGTGAATGGCACAGCAAAAGAGCCAGCATCTGCTGCGCAAACGCAAAAGCCTCCGTGAACAAAACCCCACTGACCAAACACACAAGAGGCAGAGGTATGAAAACAAAAAGCATTTAATACTCCATTTTAAAATAAAATACAGCAGTTACTTTTTTGACTAGTTCACAAGTTCACGACAAACAACAAACATACGTTATGCACCACAAACAAACAAAACTTATATATAAATACAGGGAGGCACAGCGGACAACTTGTTGTTTTGCTTGGTGGTCATGAAAACATAGCAGCACACGCGAGACTTGTGAAAGTGCACCGTGCGTGACGTTGTAAGGACACTTTTGGCCGAGAGTGGTCCTGAAGATACACCTGTGTCTGTGTGCATGTCAGTATGTTGGCACATGAGCACTGGGAAGGCATGTCTCTCCATTAAAGCTATGCACTTCCCCACTGATGAGCCATTGTGCGGCTCACTGGGCACCATCTCACATGTGTGTCAGAATGGCCGTCCGGCGATGTGCACGTACAGTGCTTACGTCTGCGTAATCCACCGATTGTCTCCGGCGTTGTGAGACATCGAGAGGTCCCGACCGGGTTCACTACATCCATTCTCATGTCTCTTTTCATGCTCTGGAAAAGCTTGTCCTGAGCACAGCTTTCTGCATCAGACGAGCCTGTGGCGTGCCCTGCTGGGAGTACACTTAAAATAGCATGTCGAGCACCGCCAGCTGCCACAAGAAAACCCTTCATTGAATTCATACGGTGCCGTCGTTCATCAAACAGGCATTAGTTATATGTGCAATTATTGCTTCAAACACAAGCACCAACGATCAATCACTGATCTTGTTAATGGTGTTCCATTAAAAAAAAAAAGCCCAAGCCCTTGGCAAGAACACCCAGCTTGAGTCTTGGCACCGGCCATCACACCGACCCAGCCGTGGCTCAAGGCAAGGCACCTGCTGGGGCAGAGGCGGCTGCCGCGCAGTAGCTCTGCCCACCCGTGGTGTGTGTGTGTGTGTGTGTGTGTGTGTGTGTGTGTGTGTGTGTTTATGGCCCGTTGTTGGTGCCCTTGCCCAGGTACTTGTTGAGGGTGAGGGCGGTGCCCTGGCGCATGCCCTGGATGTGAGCGTCCAGTCGCTGCAGCAGCTCCCGCGAGCGCACCGACTCCTCCTCCAGGAAGCGGCTGGTCACCGAGCCCACGGGCGAGTCAACGCAGCGCTCCTGAACGCAGGACAGAGAGACACAGAGAGAGAGGGAGAGAGAGAGAGAGAGAGAGAAAGAAAGACAGAAAGAGAGTGTGTAAGGAAGAGATGGACAAAGAAGAGAAAGAATGAAGATAAAAAAAAATTGCAGAATGCAAAATATACGCATTCTGATTCTGAAGTGGAACTAGCGCTAGGATAGTCAGGATTCAGCATGCGTTCCTACCAGGAGCTCTGTGGACAAAACCACTTAAGCCCGAGAAGAAAGCCTTAACAAGCCCTCTCAGGGCTGATGAATGTCCTGCATTATGATGCCTGACATAACGAGACACAATGCACGTTTGCTTTACTCTCCGGGTCTGTTTAGCTAACCCTCCGCGCTGTGATCTCAGATTGTGCTAGCGGACGCCATCGCTTTGAATATGGTATGAATAGACAGTCATTAGCCCCAGTGCAAGCCCCAGTGGAGCCGGGCCAGAGGGCCAGAGGGCCAGAGCGTGGTGGGGTGGGTGCATGTGGGCTTGGCAGTGCCAGAGAGGCATTCCTCACCAGGGGCAGGAAATCCTCCGCCGCGCCAGGGCCCCGCGCCTCCTCCCCATTGGCCGCGCCGCTGAGCACGGCGGCCAATCGCCTGGCCTTGAGCGCGGAGGACGAGGAGGACGAGGCGGAGGAGGAGGAGGCGGACGAAGGGGCGGGCGAGGGCGACCTGCCGGGTTCCCGGGGGGGTCCGTTGGAGGGGGCCGAGGTCTGGGAGGAGGAGGAGTGCTGCTGCTGCTGCTGCTGCTGCTGGAGGGAGTTTAGGGAGGTGAGCGAGAACGACTCCACCTGTCGGTGAAGCCTCTGGATCTCCTCCTCGTAGCGCGCGGCGTTCTCCCGCAGACGCGTCTCCATGGCTGCCAGCTCCTCCTGGTGCCTGTGCTGGATCTCCTCATCACCCCTGATGGACACAAAGGAGGGGGCATGGAGGCAGTATAAAATTGTCACGTAACATTATTTATAGGAATGTTACAGACGTACCCTGCATGACAAAATGTGCATTATGCATAGTTGAGGTACATTATGCTGACGTATCGTAAACTCCAAATACTATGGTAAGTCTGCATACACTGGCACAACACCCATTTTAGACACAGGGGTGTGCTGTTGTTCTTTAAACCATTTATGAGACAAGTGTGCCCCCTGGTGGTCAAAACAGACATGAGGAATAACAGCAGCTATGTCGAAATATCAACTATTCATTGTAAATAATTCATTTCAACAGCATGAATTAACCATATTCAAATTTATCATCAATATACATATATTCTTAATCTCAATGCATCAAAAAACTGTGATGAACATAAAAATCACTGGGCAAAGGTCCATAGTGTGTGTGTGTATGGATAAGTAGAGTGTGCAGATGTGTACACAAGTTGACATGTGTGCATGCTCCTGCAAGATTGACATAACATGCTGCATATTTGTGCATCCCTGTAATTATGTGTGTGTGTGTGTGTGTGTGTGTGTGTGTGTGTACCTCTGCGGGCTGCGGTTCTGGCCGAGCTGCAGGGCTCTCTCGTACTTGTCCTGCCAGGTCTGGTTGCTGGCGTCCAGGCGGGCGCGCACCTCGGCCAGGTCCTGCCGCAGCTGCTGGTTCTCGCGCTCCAGGCTGCTCAGGGACGACACGTAGCTGTCCCGCAGAGACGCCAGCGACGCGTCCCCCTTCTGCTGCACACACACACACACACACACATGCGCGACAGATTGCAAATGTGAGCAGGAATGTTACGAGCGAGTGGGAGTGTTGCATACAAAAAAAATAAAAAATTTATGCAAGTGCAGAATCATGCAGGGTTATGAATCAGATATAGAATGTACAAAGTGTGTGTGTGTGCGCCTGTATCAAGTGTGTGGCCATGCCTGTGCATGTGTGTGTCTCTTTGTGACCGAGATAGATAGATATATAGATAAATAGATAAATAGATAGAGCCAACCTTACAAAGAGCAATATGCACAGTCCCTATCTCTACTGCATCCTTGGCACGTGCTGTGATTTCCATGGGCCAGTGTGGGGTAATGGGGCCCCTGAGGCGCTCACCTTTGGGGAGTGGGGCTCCACGCGCTCCAGCAGCTCGTTCAGGTGCTGGTTCTCCAGCTTCAGTGTCTCCAACTGCACCTGAGTCACCTGGAGGACAGCAAAGGACCACTGAACATGTCCACTGAACCAGGACATTTGAGCACCTGCTGCTAACACTACCTTTTTACCACCTGCTCAGATAACCGTTGGAACTCTATGCAGAGAAAGGAGCTTTGACTGGCAGGGAGAGTCAGCCACTATCAGAACCCAGCTCTGCAGAACCTAAACCACTGATTCACCACCAACCCATCTGGCTTCAAATACAGACATTCCTTTACCATGCTGTGCAGCTGTAGTCACAACAGGATCAGTGAGTGCACAAACATCAGGTCCTTCCAACATTCCAGTCCTTACTTGCACCATAAAAGTACATAAGAGAGCCCAGCAGATGTACTATACATATCAGGCATCCCTCTTAACGAGGAAACACTCTCGAAAGACGACACTGTGGGCCTCTCTCATTCGTCTTTTTATCTATCCTCCCGTCCTTCCTCGGTCCTCGTTCCCACTGATCTACATCAAGAACGATGGGACGGCCACAATGGAATAGTCTATCCAGTGATAGTTCTAGATCAGTGGGAACGAGCCTGGAGGACCGAGCATCGAGGAGAGAGGAGAGAGGTTGAGGCTCCGCCCACCTTGAGCTCGGCGGCCCGCCGCTCGGCCCTCTCCACCTCGGCCCTCAGCTGCTTCTCCATGCTGGAGGCGGAGCCGCTGAGCGTGGCTATGGAGATGTCCCTCTGGTGCAGCTGGCCGGTCAGCTGGGACACCTCCCTCCGCATGCCGTCCGCCTCCCCGCGCCGCGTCTGCTCCGCTATGCCCAGCTCCTCGCGCAGCTACGGAAGCACGCAAAACACACATGTGCACATTCACTAGTTCAAGTGTGGTCAAGGCTATGGTACCCAGAGATATTATAAAGTTTTATTATTAGAGAGAGAGAGAGAGAGAGAGAGAGAGAGAGAGAGAGAGAGAGAGAGAGAGAGAGAGAGAGAGAGAGAGAGGGAGGGAGAGAGAGAGAGAGAGAGAGAGAGAGAGAGAGAGAGAGAGAGATCTCTTCAAAGGCCTCTCCATCTCTTACCTTCTTGGCGTCTGCTTGTGCGCGGCGGTGTGCCTCCTCTAGTTGTTTCCACTCCTCGGCGGTCCTGCTGGGCTCTGCTCTGGGCCTGCGCTCGCTGTCCATGCTAACACACCGGACACATTTCATATCACAACTCGCTCCATAAGCAGCCATGCTATGCTATGCTGAGGTACCGTGGATGGGTGGCGTGAGTGAGCATCTGACCTCTCTCGGATGCGGGCCAGCTCGGCCTTCAGGTGGCTCTGGCAGGCTTGGGAGCTGTGCAGTCGGGCGGTGACCCGCTCCAGCTCCTGACGCACGGACGACAGGCCTGCGGACGGACTCCCCACACTCAGACACTCCTCTAGAGACCTACACACACAGACGGACGGACGGACGGACGGACGGCACATTGCATTGGTTGATTTGGTTAAAAAGTCACAGGTTATTGGTTGTTATTATAATGATGCTATTCATATATAATGAGCTGTAAAGTAACTCAACACTTTCAAATTATCGCTATTGTCAAAATCACAAAAAATATCGAGATGATATTAGTTGTCCATATCGCCCTCCCAGTTCTGACCGACCCAGTTACTACAGGCGTTTTTCGGCGACTAATGAGACCTGAGACGGAACGTTCTTTTCCTTTGCGTCCGTCCCTCCCTCCCTGCGGTCCGTGCGCTCCTCAGCCGCTGGCCCACTCACCGGATGACCTGCTCTTTGGCCTGCAGGGCCTGCGTGAGGCGCGTGACCTCGGCGCGCAGCTGCTGCTGCTGCAGGCCTGAGCTGCGCAGGAACTGCTCCTGGGTGTCCAGAGTGGCCTTCAGCTCCTGCTTCTCCTCGCTCAGCACCTGGACACACACACACGCGCACGCGCACGCACACGCACACACACACACACACACTATTACTATCACTACCGGAACTACTATTTCCACGCCTACTCAAGGTATAGGCTGTGTCTCAAACCGCATACTTCCGTCAGTACCCTGCCAGTGTGTACTGAGTGTTTATTTCCGTAGCATCCACTTCTTCGATGGTTAGCATTGTCCCAATATCTGCACTATACACTTAAACAGCCATAGACTCCAGTCCTGATACCCAAAGGGATTGTGTGAGTATCAGCTGCTTGGTCAGGTTCCCCCTCTCTCATCCTGTCCTACCGTGTGTCTGACCTGGCGCTCCCGGAGGGAGTCTCCCAGCTCGTCGCGGAGCTTGCGCAGCCGGTCCAGCTCCTGCTCCTGCATGTGCACCGTGTCCTGGGCGCGGTGCAGCTGGTTACGCACACGCTGCAGCTCCGTCTGCTCCTGCAGCCGACTGGAGCCCTGAGACTGCGCGTGCGCACACACACACACACACACACACACACACACACACACACACACACACACACACACACACACACACACACACACACACACACACACACACACACACACACACACACACACACACACACACACACACACACACACACACACACACACGTTAATCCTACACAATTGAAGTTGCAGAAAGAAAAAAAAAATGCATGAGAAAAAAAATGTCTCAGACAAAAAAAATTGCTTTGTGGCCACACGGTCACCATCTGTTGTTGTGGTGTGCTTGCTGTGACATCTGGGCGGCAGTCACTGCTTAAGTCTACACGTGGGAGAGGCAGCAGTGCTCTACCTGCATGAGGGTGAACTGCTCTGCCAGGTGCTTCCTCTGGGACTCCAGAGATGCCACCTGCTTCTGGTACTGAAGCCGCTGCTGTTCCCAATCCAACGAGTGCTGGCGGAACTCCTGACAACACACACAGTCAAAATAATTCCAACTGTAACAAAGCCAGAATGTATCCCAAGCACAGGGCTGATGTACACGACAATTCAGAGGCTGTCCAATTGAAAGCTCACGGGAAAATAAAGTATGTCAGCAAAATGCTCTACTTTAGACACTGATGAAGACATGGCAAACGTCGAAACGTTAGTCCACTATGTTGGCACCTTAATTAAATAAATATCTAAACTTCACATCTGAGTTGCTCCGGTGAACCTTGATTCTTTACTACAGTTTGTCCTTTCCCGTAGATGCACCAGATAGTGATTTTCAGGAGCACGGAGGACATTTTGTTTATTCCTCTGAGGCCTACAGTTTGTATCACCAGATGTTACCTCGATCTTCCCGTTGAGGCGTGACACCTCGCTTTTGTCGTCGCCGCGAGTCTTGGACCCTTCACGAGCTTCCTTCTGATGCTTCCTCTGGAGCTTTTCGTAACTGCGCTTCAGTTTGGCCAGCTGAAAGAGAGAGGAGACACACACACACACACACACACACACACACACACACACACACACACACACACACACACACACACACACACACACACACACACACACACACACACACACACACACACACACACACACACACACACACACACACACACACACACACACACACACACACACACACACACACACACACACACACACACACACACACACACACACACACACACACACACACACACACACACACACACACACACACACGTTGCAGTGACCTTTGATTTAGAATGGAATTCTAAATATATTTGTTTTATTTTCTGGTATAGAAAAATCATCCTCAGTAGCATGAAACAAGAACCCTCATCTGCTGATAATAGCTGATGATTATGATTCTGAAATGATTAGTTATATTAATATTAGCTGATGACCTGCACAGCCTACCTCATCTCGTACATGCTGTAGCTGCTCCTCATACTTGGTCACGAGTTCCTGTCTCCCAGAATGCATCTCTTCCAGCTGCTTACCGAGCACTCTGATCTGAGGACACACGGCCAGAGGGTCACAGGGTCACAGCAGGGTCAGAGGGCAGGGCTTTGGGTATCCGCTAGCAACTGACAAGCAGCGCTGCCAAACATATCAGCCTCTACGAGCAGCAGCATGCATAGATGACACCAACGGTCCTCAAACACATCAGACTCCCATGCCATGTCTTCTCAGCGGCTTACTGAACATTTCCATGTGTGCCCGTGTGTCCCACCCTTTTGTCTACGTTCTCTACGAGCAACATGTCAGTGTATTTTCAAGATTATAATGTTAAAACTGTTATCTGCTTCATCTTAAATAATTAGAAAAAAAAACCCACAGTGGATTAGATGTACTGTACCTTCAGTCATGTGATCATGTATAGTTTTAGTAAAGTTTCAACTATATGACTCCTGAACTAGAAGATGCATATTACAAGGTTTGTGGGATGGAATCAGATCCCACACCAGGGCTTGACATGGATGGCTGTCCGGTTGCCCTTGGCAACCAGATTTGGTTGGCTTTGGAAAACAAAACCTCGTGCCTGGTTGCCAAGTTGGCAACCACTTTTAAAAGTTAACATTGAGCCCTGTCCCACACGCCTATGACATGAATACTACGGTATATATTCACAACTTGTGAAATGACTTTAAGGGTTACACTCCTGCCACAGCAATGTAGCTGTAAACACTTTATTATGGGACCATGAAGCCACAGGATTAAAAATGATATGGAGGGCTACAGACACATGCACAAGTTCCCTGCTTTGCAAGCCACACCACCCTCCATGCCAGTTCACCTGCAACAACTCCTTTTCCACTACCATTTTTACCATCCGGAAGCCAGTGCCCTGGAGGTCTAAAAGGACAGTGACGGCTTCTCTCACCCTAAGCATCTGCTGAATGTAAAGGCAAAGGCATTTAAACCATCAAAAACACATCGCACCAACAGACGTCAACTCCCCCTTCTTTTTTTTCTTTTACATCTACAAGACAAAACAATGGAGTGAGTGGACCTCCAGAGCTATCGGGTTTGGCTCACCTCAGTGTTCCTCCGGTCCAGAAGGTCGCGGGCTGTCTGGAGCTCTGCTTCCCCGCTGTGGAGACGGCCTTCCAGGGCACGCGCCTCAGCCTCCCATTCGCTGCGCTTGTCATTCAGCATGATGTCGATCTGGCGGAGGAGTTCCTGGAGCTCTGGCTCACAGGACGAGAGGACGGAACTGAGGGAAAAGGTGAAGTGAAAGAGACATGACATGACATGACATGACATGTACCTCATGAGACGCTTCATTAACTATCCTCATATCCTCATAAAGTTGGATGACCAGACGTCTCCGGTTTCAGGGGACAGTCCCGTTTTTTGGTTGCCTGTCCCTGTGAAAATACTGTAAAACTTGAATGTATTTCAATGAGATTGATAGTGAAATTGAAAATGTCGTTTTTGGGATTATGTCCCCGATTTGGTCTCGGACATCTGGTCACCTTATCATAAAGATATCAGTATGCAGATAAACTACAGTTTGAAACTAGCTGAAGATCACAAATTGTTACTTTGGCTTTAAGACAAAAATGACAAACTACAGAGAGGACAACTATCAGCTTAAACCCATAACCACATTTACCATATGGACTACTGAACCACATTCACGGATCATTGGTTTGTTTCCCATTCTTTAATAGTCTGAGGTGTGTTATATTAATTATTTACAACATAGCAATGGAAGTACAGGTAAAGAAATGTCATTGAACAATGTAAACAGAAATAGCGAGGACCATTCTTAATTTCAAATAGTTCAAACAATATTGATAATGTCAATTGCACACTCACCTCCCGTCTTGGTCCCGAAGTGTCTCCAAAAATGCATCCATGTCCATTTAATTGTCTTTGCAAGTTGTCTCAACTTGTCATCCTCGCCGCTGAATATAAGGTCTAAAAATAGTAAATAAAACATCTTGAGAGTTAAGAGAAACGAACGCGTGCCATTTCTATAACGTTATGATCAGAGAGAGTCGGGTTCTGGTTATGGTCATCACTAACGTTGCTACAGCTCCCCATGAAACAGTTATGCTATGACAGACCACTCTGGTTAACTCTTACACACTTAGAAAGGCATGTGAAACATTTTCTAATTAAAACCATCTGACTGACATGTAGCTAATTTCAACCTCATACTCTATGATGCCTCGATTGTTTGATAACCACCTGAAAGACTAACGAATGAGAGGATACCAGCGAAAGTTACAAAGAGCAGTAGCATAGCCCTAGTGATACCCATCTAAAATGATCTTGACCGTTGCAAGTTAGCTATTAACTTTACGAAGTAAATTACACGAACTTCGGCTAACAAGCATGCTAGCTCTGTAGTTAGCAAAGACCTAAACTAGCATAAGTGGTCTGATCCGATCCAAACAAACGCCCTAACGCAGTTGACAAAGTTCTTGATAGTTCCCAAGGTGAATATCAGACAAACAGCATCTTCAAACGTTTTAAGACGTAAATCAGATTCCGATCGGCGTAAAACAATTTAATCACGATAACTTACCCTCTTTGACAGACAAATGAACAGACCGTGATTTGTATGTTTACACTTCATCTAGCTAGCTACGTTAACGGTAACGTTACAGTCGGCACTTGGCGCACAATCGACAATTCGTTTCGAGCGCAAGGTAACATGGGTAGTTGCATGCGCACCAGTCGCCAGCATAGACAGTCGCCAGCCGTCAACTTTGTGCACTGTATCATTTTCTCAGTTTTCCCGTTTGTCCCTTACCCTACAAAGAAAACAACACTTGTAAGACTGCTGTAATTGTAAGTGCTCTGCAATATCACCGTCATATACGTGAAAGAAAGAGTAACTTAGGTTTATGTAGATGGAAGCTCATGTTAGCATTGGGTAGTTAGCAAATGACATTTTAGCGTGAGTTAGCTTGTGAAATTTGTGGGCTACACACTGATATTCAACGTGATGAAGTATGGCATATCCACCTAAACAGTCGCATTAAACAAACATGGAAGTAATAAACATTAGAAAAGGTTATTATCTGTTGCAACATGCATTCGATACATTTACTCTATATTTAATTTAGAATATAATGACGTTGACTCTAATGCAGGTGGCACGTGGCTCGTTGGTCTAGGGGTATGATTCTCGCTTCGGGTGCGAGAGGTCCCGGGTTCAAATCCCGGACGAGCCCATCTTTTTGCTCAACCGAGCATAGTGTCAACATTGCAGAATCTGAACATGTGTTTGGAGTGAAAATACGACATCATAGTAATAATCAAATAATACATATTGTAGTGAAAAGTTTAATTATGTAAGATGATACCGACTTTGCAGATGGCTCGTTGGTCTAGGGGTATGATTCTCGCTTTGGGTGCGAGAGGTCCCGGGTTCAAATCCCGGACGAGCCCTACTTTTTCCAACAAGTTGGAGAGAGAGAGTTGAATTTAATGTACTAAGCTACATCTACAATATTCCATCGGGTAGAAATCGATGAATATGTACGTATCCAGCTAGCATTTGAAGGTCAACGTGAAAACACAACCAAGTAGTTGTGCTATAGATAGATTGATATAGGGCTATGCCATTAATCTAATAAACTAATGTAACCAATAATGTAATGTAACTGTGTAACTAATAGCCTACAAATGAAAAAATGTTCTGGAATAAGGGTTACAGTTTTTCTCAATTGTTTACACACAATTTCTGGCACTTCCCATAATTCCCATAATAGGCTATGCAGCTCATGCACCAACCTCCTGAACCGATTCTGCTGAATTATAAGCACAATTTCTGCTTTACACTCAAATTGGAGTTCTAAAACACACTGTTTTCAAAACACTACACACAATTCTCTGCATTTGGTCCTTGATCTCTGATGAGATTCGAGCCACTGAACATTGCAGTGCTGCGTATCAATACAGTACAGTACCGTACAGTACAATACAGCTCAAAGAGCACAGTATACAGTATTGCCTTTGGGCTGTTCTGTAGGACTGTAAAAATAAAGTATGTTTCAAGTATTTGGGGAAAGTATTACACTGTATTACACTGAGCACATCAGTGTTCAACTGGTCCTTATAAATATCTTGATATATGATGGTTTGTGTGTGTGTTTTGAGAACAAAAGACCATTTTGAGGAGAAATTACATTGTTTTGAAGGTAAAGTTTCATTTTGCAGGAGAAGTTTTGCCCATTGTGTGTGTGTGTTTGGATTTGTGTGTAGAGCTCTGAGAGTATGAGGCATGTTTTCAGAAAATGTGTGTTAACAATCGAGAAACACTGTAATAAGAGCATAGCCATATATAACATTGAAGGTTGCAGTAAGACTGCTTTCCACGTGAGGGCAGTTGTGTGCTATTTTATGCAGAGCCTATATACTCAGTGCCTCACCTGTTTTGACTCACATATGAACTTCAGTCACATCCCATCCTTAATCCATAGTGTTTATTATGATGTCAGTCCACTCTTTGCAGCCTTAACAACTTCAACTCTTCTTGGAAGACTTTCCACAAAGTTTAGAAGTGTGTTTATGGGATTTTTTGACCATTCTTTCAGAAGCGCATTTGTGAGATCACACACTGATGTTGGACGAGGCGACTGGCTCTCAGTATCCACTCTATTCATCCCAAAGGTGTTCTATTGGGTTGAGGTCAGGACTCTGTGCGGCCCAGTCAAGTTCATCCACACTAAACTCTGACATCCATGCCTTTATGGACCTTGCTTTGTGCACTGGTGCACCGTCATGTTGGAGCAGGAAGGGGCTATCCCCGAGCTGGGCTTGGTCCCTTAGTTCCAGTGAAAGGAACACTGAATACTTCAGCATTAACCAAGAGATTTTGGACAGTTCCATTCTCCCAACTTTGTGGGAAGTTTGGGGACGGCCACTTCTTGTTCCTACATGACTCATGACTGTGCACCAGTGCACAAAGCAAGGTCCATAAAGGCAAAGATGACAGAGTTTGCTGTGGATGAACTTCACTGGCCTGCATAAAGTCCTGACCTCAACCCATAGAACACCTTTGAGATGAATTAGGACAGATAGAGAGTCAGTGGCCTCGTCCAACATCAGTGCGTGACCTCACAAATGTGGCTTTGAGAGAATGGTCAAAAAAATCCCATAAACACACTCCTAAACCTTGTGGGAAGTCTTCCCAGAAGAGTTGAAGCTGTTATAGCTGCAAAGGGTGGACCTACATCATCATAAACCCAATGGATTGAGGATGGGATGTGACCGAAGTTCATATGTGAGTCAAGGCAGGTGAGCGAATACTTTTGGCAATATAGTGTATATACAGTAATACTTTTAAAAAAAGTTAGTGCCTAGTGGCTGCTTTTAAAACAGTTCATCTAGAATTCTACAGGATTCCTCTTAGCTCCTATAAACTCAGCCCATATCATCAGACATACTACAGCTAACTGCAAGCTGTTATTGTGGACAATAAAAAGTCAGTGATGTTAAAGCTAATAAAACAGTTAAACCATCATCAGATGACAAGTAAAAAAATAATATGTTTCATTTTGGTAAAACTCAAAACTGATCAAATTTAACAATGATGTTTGCCTTTTGTATTTGTCATTTTGTACGTGAATTTTAGGCACAAGAAAAGTCAAGCATGGCTCCAATCCAGTGTTCCCCTACAGATCCACAAGATCTGGTCCAGTTAAGGACGGTATCCGTGGTGTTGGTAGACTGTTGTAAAACACTGGGCCAGCAAAAGACAGGCGACAGCAACAAAAACCAGCCCACAACTGGTAAGATCTCTCTCTCCCTTCAGTCACTCACTCACTCTGACATGAAAAAGATACAAAACTGATATTCAAACAAATATCGGCTACCACTAGCATTAAAATAATTCATACAATGCTATTATGTATTTGTTTGTTTCTTAATTATATTTCTATGCTTGAATTAAAATTAAGTTATGAAATAACTATAATGAAATGAAAAATTAAACAATAACTAGATATACACCATAGCCTACATTTAGGCCCAGGGGCGTTACAGTAGTGCAAAAGATCTGGGGCTTTAGCCCAGCAATGTTTTTTTTGTATGGGGGTCTGGGAGCCTCCTCCGGGATGTAATTTCAATGTAGTTTGAGAAGGAAAGGAATGCCAATCGTTGGGTCCTCGTCATCTTTCTATCTATCTATTAATGCAAGGAGCGTCTGTCTGTGTGTCACTCTGTGTGTGCCATGCATAACTCTCGAACTACTCATCCGACTGACCTCAAATTTGACACGTTTTGCTAATGACATGCGTGAGTGCAGTGTAAAGTTTGGTCGTTTATGGACAAAAAATGACAAAGATATCGTTAAATTAAACAAAATACAACTCTACCGCAATCCCACAATTCCCCCGCTCTCCACACTCTAGCCACTCCCCCACTCTGCTTACTCCAGCATAGAAAAAAAAGCCCATTTCGCTGACACTCACGTGTTGCCATTCATGGAAATTACGATGTCTCGCGTAAACAACGGACCGTTTCAAGATTGTTCATGTTGGATAAACATGCTGAGTCTGACACACATGCACCCATTTTGGTAAGCAGGCGTCACGTAACGTTGCATAGGCTACTCATCAACAACCCCGGTTGCCTAGCGCTTCTGTTGCCTGATCAGGATGCTGAACTTGCAACAATATGCCGACACACACGTCGGTAGCATTCTGTTAAAATTTGCATTTAAAACAGCCGCTCTTGACTCTATCTGGACATCGGCTATGGGCATAACATTCATTCAAACCACTTCCGAGTTCATAGCACTGGCATATGGCCATGGTCATGCGGTTAAAAGGCTATCATTTCCCAACAACAGCAAAAACGCATGGGTATGTAATGTGTCTAATATTGCCATTCGCTGAAACTCAAATGCCTTTCCCCTTCACTTTTTTTACTTTGCAAAGACAGTAAAAAGCTCTACTAACTGCACGGGCCTGATTCTACATCATCACCAATCTAACATGATCTACATGCATCAACGTCATTGGGCAACAAGTTTCTTGGAAAACATTGTTTGCACGGGCACTGCACTAGTTATATTTGAATAACAAATAAAGTTAATATTCCCTCACTAGACCTAGGCCTACTCAGTAGGCTATATGGAATTTGTGGGGCATTAAGAGAAAAAATAGTAATTTGAGACCTCATACTGAAACACTTTGTTATGCATGTTATGAATTAATGCATAATTTTCAGGTGACACTCTAATCGCTAACTGTAAATGGATTAATCCAACACTCCTCGTTGTTCATTTTTCAGTTTGCATGGAAATCATTGGTATGTTTGCCTATGACTACCTGTGGCTAGCCACTATATTTAGCAGTGTTTTTTTTCAAAGCCTGTTGACTACTGTACTAGTAGACTTAATGGAACAAGTTCATGGAAAATTAATGTAATTCGATCCTACATTTTACTTTTACCTTTACAACCCATCTAGGGCCTGCTGTCGAGAAGTATCCCCACAGCATGATGCTACGAGAGGATTATTGTGGAAGAAAAGTCAGTCAAATTAATGATCAGGAGTCCACTGTTTAAAAAAATTCCAAAATTTAACAATGATGTTTGCCTTTTGTATGTGTCATTTTGTACGTGAATTTTAGGCACAAGAAAAGTCAAGCATGGCTCCAATCCAGTGTTCCCCTACAGATCCACAAGATCTGGTCCAGTTAAGGACGGTATCCGTGGTGCTGGTGGACTGTTGTAAAACACTGGGCCAGCAAAAGACAGACACCAGCAACAAAAACCAGCCCACAACTGGTAAGATCTCTCTCCTTTCACTCACTCTCACATAAAAAAGATATACAGAATTGATATTCGAGCAGATCATTTTATACATTTTATTTGGCTTGTGTGCTAGAGTTCATGGTCGCTCTAAACAATTAGCCTGGTAAAACCAGAATTATTGGCCCTCATTTATTAAACGTGTGTACGACCAAAAACAGGCGTAAAACAGGCGTACGTTGTTTCCACGCAAAGTATGGCATTTATCAATGTGAACGTGATTGGTGCTATACGCTCAAATCTCACGTCTAGTCTGAACTCGTGTTCGCAAGTTCTTCAGGCGGCATAGCACCGTGCAGAAGTAAATCGGCGGTGGATTAGAAAGTTGATGAGTTGAATTTATGGACTATCTCGGACATAACACCTTCCCTGTGCATGTGCAGCCTGTTTACTGTAATGTAGCATATTATATTGACACATTTGATGGCTTAGGATAGCCATATAGGCGATGATTACTTTCTCTTTGGCAAACGCAACATTCATGAATTATGTATTTTAAATGATTTTCAAAGGGCAAATTTCAGTGTCGTATGGTTTTGTAATGAATGTATTTATAGTATGATGCATTCTCTCTGCGAAAATAAAGTCTGTTGCGCTTTTAAATCGCTCTAGTTTCCCGCCTTCCTTGATGACAGCTTCTAGCTGTCAAAATTAACAAGATTCAGCTGGACGTCACTGTGGCTCCAGATCACTATGGATCTCTTTTGGACGTATAATGCACCTTCATGTTGTAAATTCTAGGGGCGAGGCTATTAAAACGAGCATATATAGGGGCGTGATATTTAAATTACGCTTGTTTCCAGCCGGCACATTTATCTACACACGTTTATTCTTACGCTGGAATTGGAGTGATATGAAAGTTTGATGAATCACACGTGAGCCCCGTCGTAAGATGATTTCTGCGCTCAGATGTACGCTGGTTTCTACGCTCGGTTGATAAATGAGGGCCTTTAGGCGCGTTCAAGTTCAACTCCAAATGACCTCTTGCAGCAGCGGGAGTTGCCGGTGACAGCAGGGGAGGGGATACAAACGCTGCTATGAAGTTGTACACTCTCTACTTCCCGTAGTCTAGACGTGACCATGTGACGAAACATGAGGCACGGACCCTTGTGGATATGAAGAGGCATCTAAACACCTGCACATACGTCAGGGATTAAGCCAATTAGGGCAAAGTCCTGACGTCATGAGGAGGGTCTAGGCTCCGCAGTACCTAGAGAGCTGCTGCGCCGCTGCTCAGCAGCCGCCTTGCCCCGCCTTGCCCCGCCTTGCTCCCGCGATAAGTTGAGGCCATGTGATACCGACTGCTGAGTCGTAAACACACCCATCTAGACCATCGTGGACAGATTTTTAACCACGTGCATCTTGTGCTGCGCAGCCATCATGAACTCGCTTTTTGTCTTTGTGAAGAGAGTCCTCTCATGATTGGGTATTGTTTCAACACTGCAAACTATGCGTCAACTTGGAAATCATTGGTCCAGTCTAACTAATCACATTGATCAGGGATTCCTAACGTTATTTCACTTTACAAACTGACACTAATGCATCGGCAGTCAGGAGAAAAATGATGTAGGCCAACCTTTGCGGTAAATACCTTTACACAGACTGCTGAATACTTAGAAGCTACTTGGCTAGGCTAACATGCTTTGCATCTGATGTCATGGCAGAAGAGTTTGTCTTCTCATCATTCCCCATCCTCCTTCTATACTCCAGTGCTATGGGGGCATGAGACTTTCAAAATGATTTTCAGAGTATGTTGAGTGGGACTATTTTCATGTTGTCATTTATATTATTGCCATAAAAATTCCCATGAATACCATATGTTTTAATGGCTTATTATACGGCTCTCTAGAATGTTGAGGGAGCTCCCATTCACTTTGAATGGGCCTCCCCAACGTTCTACGGTCAGTTATTTTTGCATAATGACCACTCCGAAGGTATAATGACCGCTGCCAATGGCAACGGGTTCACTCCGCTAGTTGTAGCAGAAGCCACGAAACGGTAGCCAAGTCATTGCTAAAGACACATTGAGATAAGTTTCTTTTCTCGTTTTGGCAAGTTGCCGTATAATAAGCACGATAATGTATAGAACGCCGGTCATTATCTGAAAATAATTCCCATCAGGACGAAGTAAAACCCCTCCGTTGCGCGTCGGGGTTCAGTTCATCCTGTCGGGAATTATTTTCCGATAATGACCGGCGTTCTATACATTATCCCTGACATATAGCCCACCCCTATTTATATACCATGTTTCATGTTTCATGCACATAAAGTGTGTGTTCTTATATATCGTGTGTGTGTATGTGTGTGTGTGTCTTTGTATTTACTGTATGTGTTTTGGTAAAACAGGAGAAAGATCATCTCTCTCATCCTGGAAGACCCCAGCATCCCCCTCCACGCTATGTACAGAGACCAAGAGATCCGAAAATCTCTCCTGTACCGTGTGTGGTAAAAGCTTCCACTTGCGGTCCCAGCTGAGGAACCATCATTATGTCCACACAGATGAGAGGCCACACCCCTGCTCCTTGTGTGGTAGGGGATTTATTTCACTTCAAAATCTCAAAACACATCAGCGCATTCACACAGGAGAAAGGCCTTACTTATGCCCCCATTGTGGGAAGAGTTTTGTGCAACGAGGCCATCTGGATGTCCATCAGCGCATACACACCGGAGAGAGGCCATATTACTGCATCTACTGTGGCAAGAGCTTCACTCGAGTGGACAGTCTCAGATCACACCAGAGCATTCACACAGGAGAGAGGCCGTACTGCTGCAATCAGTGTGATAAGAGCTTCCCTCAAAGGGAAACTCTCAAAAAACACCAGCGCATACACACCGGAGAGAGGCCATATTACTGCATCTACTGTGGCAAGAGCTTCACTCGAGAGGACAGTCTCAGATCACACCAGAGCATTCACACAGGAGAGAGGCCGTACTGCTGCAATCAGTGTGATAAGAGCTTCCCTCAAAGGCAAACTCTCAAAAAACACCAGCGCACTCACACAGGAGCAAAGCCATTCATTTGCACTGACTGTGGTAAGACGTTTACCTGTAAGGCGAGTCTCATCAGACACCAGCGCACTCACACAGGAGAGAGGCCATTCCATTGTGATCAGTGTGACAAGAGGTTTAACTATACGGGACATCTCAAAAGACACCAGCGCACTCACACAATATCAAAGCCATTCATTTGCACTGACTGTGGTAAGACGTTTACCTGTAAGACGAGTCTCATCAGACACCAGCACACTCACACAGGAGCAAAGCCATTCATTTGCACTGACAGTGGTAAGACGTTTACCTCTAAGAGAAATCTCATCAGACACCAGCGCACTCACACAGGACAGAGGCCATTCCATTGTGATCAGTGTGGCAAAAGGTTTACCCGTAAGGCACATCTCAAAACACACCAGCGCATTCACACAAGAGAGCCTGTAGCGCTGTGATTTCAATTTTCAAAGTTCTGTGTTCCTATCCTCTGATGTTTCATGAAAAGGAAAGATTAAAATGCTGTGAAAAGTCAGTCTATGAGCAAAGTTGTTGTGAATGAATGATGTATTGTGTTAAGGATCTTTCTCGTGGTTGCCCAGAAAGTTGCTCAAAAAAAAAAAGTCCCCCAAAAGTTACTCCATGTATCATCATCACCATTGGTCATCATCGAATGCGTCCACTAGCAAGGAGGGGAAACCTTATGAGTTACACAGGTCACGGACAGATTTGTAATCAGAAGATGCACAACGTTATTAACCAAATAGGGCCTACTTTTGTAATAATAAATACTTCGGTTTTGAATTCAAAACAGACTCTTTACTGCTCTGAAAAAAAAAATATCCTTTCAAAATCTATTTTACGGTTACGTTGCTTAGTAGACACCTTTGTCCAAAGGGAAGTTGAAATACAAAATTTTCGGTTTTGAATAGGCAACATAAAGACGCATACAGTTTAAGCATAGTTTATTCTTTTGTGCGTTTGCATTTGGTTTCCAGAATTGAGATGAGAACACACCCAGTTATGGACCACTTTAAGAGTCTCCTTGACGGCTGTAAACTAGTCCAGATGTTGTCTAACTCAAACGAGTGGACCTTAAAACAGCATCTACATCTTGAAGGTTTATGCTAAATCGGTTAGACATTGTGTGGGAGAGGCGGGTGGTGGGTTTTGGGGGCTTATTATGATCTGACAAACGCTTAAATAGAAACCCAGCTCAGCCATGAGACCCCCCACCCCTCCCCCCTCAATCCTTTTCATGACTGGCTTTGTGACTCAACATTGATGTGGACATGCGGGTTCAATTTCATAACCACAAATTAAACACAACCCTGTGTAAAAAATAAAAAGTATAATATCACAAGCTTTTAAAATCGCATCATCCTTTTCCCTGGCAATAGAGTGACAGTGGCCATTGGGTCGCCGTTGCCGTGCGGAATGCCCTTTCTCCGCCTACCTCTCGGGCCACTCTCGCTGCTGTCTCCACCTGTCCCTGCTGTCAGCTGTTAGGCAGCGCGAGACAAAGAGCAGTGCAGTGAGCCTGGCCAGAGCCCTGCCTCCTCCTCTCTCCCCTCCCACTGTGCATAATGAGTGCTTAGACCATCAGGTCCCCTGGGCCAGCCCTGCGCTGCACACACAGCTGCCCTGTCATGCCAGTCGAGCGAGGAGGAGGGTAAAAGAAAGGGGGAGGGAGGAAGAGAGAGAGAGAGAGAGAGAGAGAGAGAGAGACTGTGAACACAGGGAGGAGGGGATGAAGTGTGTGTTTTGTCTGTGGGGGATATTCGGAGGAAAGACTGAGTGAGCGAGAGAGTAACCGCAACCCCAACCCCCTCCTTACCCCATCTACCACATGACTCTACTCCACGCGGGCTAAAAAGAGCAGACAGAAGCTCAGACTGTCAGCAGAGTAGAGATGAGCAGGACTGAACTTCACAGCTAGGTCTCTATCACCACACAGGAAACTGGCATTGCTATTGGCACTTTCTTTACTTCATCTACCCGTAAGTACTATTTCCTGTTTGAGATTTAACTTTTGTTTGTTCTATATTTAAGCAAGTGGTCCTTTTTTCTTTTTGTAAAAAAAGCCAATTCATAATGAATGGCAAGCATTTTGTTTGAGGTATTTTAATGTGTGTGTTTTGTATGAAAGTGAATATTGAGTCAGTCTAGGCGGAGACAGTGTGATTTATACCACATTCATTTAGCCTAATTAGACTGTATCTGTCAGATAAGGAGGCAGTAAATAATTGTGATATGGCAGTTATGGTTTTGTTGAAATTCTTGAAGAACAGCTGCATGCATATACATGTTAAAATACGAAGCAAAGACACAAACAATGCTGTTTCAAAAGGGAAAGAATGTACCTCTTCAAAACATTTGGGGTTGACATAATCAGCTGCCTGATTCAACTTTTTCCAGTTAGATTAATCTAATCAAGTGAGTGATAAGTAGACAATGGGAGGAAGTAAATTGCATTATGTGCCCTAGAAGCCAAAACAGGTCAAAGGTTAGACTCTAAAAGGTCAGGGAGAGTCATTAATTATTTCTGCCTAACAGGTGGCTGGCAACCAGGGAGAGAATATTATTTGAATGCCCCCCACACAATACATGCTCTGACCTTGGTTACCTCCACAATGGCTTCAAGGGTTTCAGTGTAACATTGTGCCACCAGCTTATGTGTGCCCTTGAATGGAGAAATATGTGGATGCAGAACGGGAAGAGATACAGAATGATGTTTTCGTTAGACAGGAAGTGAGGCTGCGAGGTTATTGTTTCTTTTGGGAAGTATCATTAGAGGGCATTCCACTCCAGAATCTGTGACCCATATTGTGGTGACTTCCGAATAAATGCATTGTCAACGCATATTTGTTTCAGTTTAATGAAGGGAAATGTCTCCTTTTAGGTCAGTGTGTTCATTTTTCTCTTGTTCATCCATCTAGAGGGAGTTCCAGAAGGCTGCAGAAGAGAGAGCATCACATGGTGAACAGGGGCAGTAGAACACAAACCCACCCCCAGGCCTAAATCCATCCGAATCAGCATCTTGCCTCTGGACTTTGGCCTCAATCTCTTCCTAAAGCAGGCGCCTTTTTTAACCAGGTCATCCCAAACCACCACATTAAAGACCTGACAGCACAAGGCTGCTGGAGCAAAAAGAAGCCGCGCTCCAGTTGATCCATCTGGATCCCGTGACCACCTCCATCACACCCACCAGGAGTCTGCTAGTGGCACCTCATTGCACCTGACAGTCGGCGACTGACACTGTGCGCTGCAGCTCATTGGTGTGTGTGTTTTTGTGCCGTTTTCCCTCTGGCTGACCCCCTGTGGCGTGTGAAGCCGTCCCCTGTCCGTCCGTGGCCATGGTGCTGTGTGAGGAGCGCGAGTGCAGCGTGTGCTACCGGCCGTACGCGCGCACCGGCCGCGTCCCCCGGGTGCTGCACTGCCGCCACACCTTCTGCGCCGTGTGCCTGGAGGCCATGGCCGTGGCCAAGAGCGGCCTGCTGACCGTGCGCTGCCCGCTCTGCCGCCAGATGACCTGCGTGGGCGGCGGCAGCAAGCTGCACGAGGCGCTGTGGGTCAACAGCCGCGTGTGGGACCAGATCCCCGACTTTGCCGTCGAGGAGGAGGACGAGGAGGAGGAGGAGGAGGACGAGGAGCGGGGGGGACAGCGAGAGGAGGTGGTGTTGGAAGCAGAGGAAGATGCGGAAGACGGGATCAGAGAAGAAGAGGAGGAGGAGGAGGAGGAGAGAGCAGAGGGAGCGTCTGCTCCAGCACAATGGTGAGTTGATAGACTTGACCCTGAACTGATTGCTGATGTGAAAAATGAAACAATGTGCTACAAGTTGAGGTATATGCCCATGACCTCTTATAAGCATGATATGATTGTATCGACACACCTCGTGTTGGGGTAGCTGTATCGATTGTCTGGCAACATACAAGGTCGTTCCCCCCCTGCATTTGCAAAGGAGGTGACCTAGTTACTGCCACTGGTACTGAACAGCTTTGGGAATGAGGATGATAAACACGGCCTCCTCTAAGACTGTCCTTAGTCCCGTTTGTCTAAAGCGTTGCTCTCTTTCCTCTCATCAGCCCCGTCTCAAAGCACTACCGGCCCCGTATCAGACTGCCCTCATTCCTGAGGAAGCTGAGCTTCGCGAGGCAGCCCCAAGAGAGGATCATGCCTGGCTCCAATGTGTGAGTACTCCCTTTTCCACCTCTCTTTTGTCTCCCCATCCACGCCTTGTAAAGACACATACTGTACACATATCAAGTCTCTTACGCTCAATGGTGACTGTGTTTCGCCATTTAGCTGGGTGTCATACAGGTAGCCAAGAGTGGCTCCATATGACCTAATGCTGTTTCCTTAATTAAGTGTGGACTAAGGCACAATTGCATGGCCAGTGGAATTCACCTGGGATCTGTCATGACAAATAACTCCTACACGGAAAACTCTGACACACTATGGGAGCACAAACACTGTTTCGCAAGAGTCTCATTTGCAGCCGAGGTGTACCGGCTGTCATATTTCATACGGGAGATTAAAGCCTTAGCCTGAGTGCACAGGTGGACTGGAAAACACACACACAACACCCATTACAGTCACAGAGCACACAAATAATCACCAGCCAAGTGACACATACAGATAATCCTTCCACAGCAATTAATAGTCAGCGTGGTGTTATCGTTAAAAAAAAAAGGCTCTGTACTGGGTGGCGAATGATGGTGTGTACACACTCACACACAGACAGACACAATGAAAAAGGTTTGTTTTGTTTTGAATTGCCTGCTGTCTCCCTGAGTCCCTCCCATAATTATTCTCTCTCTCTCTCTCTCTCTCCATACAGTGAGATGAAGTCATGGCGGAGGCTTGCGACAGCTGATATGATTTAAAGCTAGGAGAAAAGAGGACGTGACCAACGGCTCTCCCGGATAGCGGAACTGTCAATCACCACGAGCTGTGTTGTGGCTATTTGTTTTCCCAACAGTCATCAAAAAAAGACTGCCAGCCGCCGGATTATCTGAGGGATCGGGAGCCAGGTCAAACCTTGTACAAACATTTAGAGTGGCTCAGACAGACTTGCACGTGTCTGCAAGACTTTGTGTGTGTGTGTGTATGTGTGTGTGTGTGTGTGTGTGTGTGTGTGTGTGTGAGTGAGTGAGTGAGTTTGTTGTGGGTTTCTCTGTGATGGGGAGATGCATCATTGAATACCGCTTGCACCCATTATCTGTGCAGGGGACTCTTTCATTAGGTATTCCACCCCTAATCCACGACAGCTGCTGCAGTGGGATTGAGATCAGCTGTCCCAACAGACTGGGCAAGAGAACAGAGAGAGCTAGACAGACAGAGAGATGGAGAGAGAGAGAGAGTGTGATATTTAGATGGGGGGTAAAGAGAGAGAGTGAGACGGTATCCTGGACTCAGTGCTGACTGTCCTTGACAGATGGCTTCTAAGCAAACGGTCATCCCCCCCAACCCCTTTAACCTTCTTTGCCTGGCAGGGTCAAACCCCAGGAGGCTGAGCCTTTAACTTATTGTAAGCTTTTGTATTTATCATGATAAATTATTTTAAATAAAAAAATCAAAATGTTGAAACTTTTTGCTCTCTTTGCGATTGTTTATGAGCATGTTAGTGTGTGTGTGTGTGTGTGTGTGTGTGTGTGTGTGTGTGTGTGTGTTTTATCCCTCTAGCTGTAAAGTGCTGGAGTACTTCAGCTACATCTCTGGAAGTTAATTCCAAGTGTGTGTGTGTGTAATCAGTGTCAGTCCAAAGGTTGGGGGTTGGGGGAGCTTGAATGAGTGTTATTTTGACCTTCTCTCCATGTTAAATCAGCTCACATTAATAAGACCGTAACTGGGCTGGGACAGCGTCTAGCGTGTCAGTGGGACGGCAGGCAGTGAGAGTCTCCGGTGAGCAGGACCATCTGTAGGGCTGCCTCCGCTCTCCTCTGAGGCCTAGAGCCCCTGCTCCTGTCCCTGCCCCTCTCCTCTTAGCTCAGCCAGGCAGCACTAATGTGTCTGATTAAAAAGTCTATACTCTCCAATTCTGTCAGATAAACTACAGCATGCAACACCACTTGCACGCACGCACGCACGCACGCACGCACGCAGACACACACACACACACACACACACACACACACACACACACACACACACACACACACACACACACACACACACACACACACACACACGCTCTTTTCTCTCCCTGGGGTATCTGTAAGAGGGTCCTCAGTGCACTTCTACCAAATAAATGTCAAGCTGGCCTTCAGGGACATACTTGTCTCTGCTCTTCTCTGTGCTCTTCACAGCACATTACAACTTGGACGTGAAATGACTAGTAGGACTTCTCCCTTCGTTCTCCTTTTCCCAGTAGAGGGTTGACTTTGCTATATTGCTGATTAGATATAGTATATGAAACCTTTATATGCCCATAAAATCATTTGATTGTTGTTATTGTTTTAGATATTTTAGATACAGCTATTTATTATACCTATATAAATAATGTAATTGTTATCATAGTTGTAGAATTGGCATTGCTAGCACTGGGAGGCTGAACAGAGAGGGCTGTTCTGGGAAAACACAGCATCATTGTAGTTTTCACACTTGTGACCTTCATTTGGCATAGACCGTAGAACAGCGGCCACTCAGTAGGGCAGTGCACTCGGCCAGTGGCCTTCCGTCTGCCCTCTGGGCAGTTACCCATGGGGTGTGTGTCATCAGGACGATGGGACAGACAGACACTGGCCCATAAGTGGGAGACCTCCCAACACTGAGACGAGGGCCAGATCACAGCAGTGAGGCTCTCAGCACCCCGAGAACTCAGCACAATAGGCCCAGTCGCGCGTGTAAGTGGATTAGCAAGTCTTTTCAGCACGCATCTGGCCTCGCATGGAGACTGGGTGAGAGACGAGAGTGGCGATCGGTGGGTCTCCTGCGCCGACCTGTTTGCTCTCTGGCCCAAGGAAGTTTTTTATTGTGTCTGAAGGAAGACACTTGGCCATGTTGAAATGTGTTGATGTTTATGTTGAGACATTACTGCCAATGGTGTATGCACACAGACACACACACACACACACACACACACACACACACACTCAAATGTACAATACAATAACAGGACATGGTGATAGACAGGAAAGAGTGGAAATCAAATTTCCTGTTAGGACAAAGACACCTGACACTGCTGTTTTTCTGAGGGGGTGATAGGAGTCATGGTAAGCACCACATCACTATAAATGATATAGTCATTCTTTGTCAGGTCCTCTGCAGGAAATGATAATAACAGACAAAACAGATCTGTGTCAAATGATTGTTTAGGTCAAAGACATATTTAGCACATCCTTCTATGACGCTTTCATCAGCAATAAACAAGTATCTAATACATGTAGATGTTTAGCATTTTGCTCCTCTACAGCAATCCCTTTTTAATGTCCGTGAAACCTTGAGAATGATTGACTTGGACGAAATGATTTGTCTGGATGATTCAGACAAGAAGGCAGTTAGTGCCCTGTCTGGTTTTTCCACTAACGGCTCACTCCACAGGACTATGAGGAAATGATCGAAAAATACTAGGCTCATGTCACACCCTGTCCATTCACAGGTGTATGTGTATGTGACGTGTGTGAGTAAACATGAGTGCAAGTGTGTGTGTGTCTTTGTGTCTGTGTGAGTGTGAACTGATAGAGGCTATTACCTGGGAGTGTTTGCTACTGTACTAAAAGCTATCGAGTTTCAACGGGACTCACAGATGTTGTAATGTCAGAGATCCCCCTGTGTGGACAGATAAACAAGCAGCAGTGATGCCCTGATACAACCCCTCGCCACAGCTGAATGCCAGTTTCATTGGTAGACGAATGTGCTGGGTACTGTATGTAAACATGTCCTGTGTTTTTGTTATTCATTTATGGTCAGTTTCCCAGCATCTCAGTCATTGAGGGGCATTGGATGACATTGGTATGACTGCATTAACCAAGGGAAATGGAGGGTCCTGGTGTGCTTCTGTTTGTGTGCGTCTCTGTGTGTGTGTGTGTGTGTGTGTGTTTGGACGGGGGGTGGTGGACAAGGAAACTCAAGTCACTCATGGACAAAAGAGTAACAGGAAGGGAAAGAGCCAAACAAGGCCATTTGGAGGGCTGGTTTGAATTAAACCATGAAGCGTGGTAGTGATTGTTTGAGAACAAATTCTTGATCGGTTAGTCAAGCAGTTAGTCAAACATATTCTTTCTGAGCTGTAGCGAAAAACAGTCTGTATAATGTTAATGATGACCTGATAAAGTGGGACAGATAAGGTCTCACTCTGACTCATCAAAATCTCTGCTTGTCTTTCCAAAATATAAACACCGCTGTTGTCTTCTTGACCCTGACCCCTGATAACATCACTTTATGTAGGAGGAAAGGGGATGGGGGCACTGGGTAAAAAGTCCCAAGGCTGTCAAAAATGTGCCTCTAGAGAAGAGGAAAAATGTGGTGTGACCTTTTCCTTTTGGACCTCGGCCAACAGCACTCTGTGAAGTAGGTCACCAAATATCTTCCCATAATTGGAATGAATCCTAAATGCAAATATCTCACAGCACATTGCGCAGCCTGAGAGGTATGCGGATAGCACACAATAAATGTCACCTATCTGAGAGTAATTAAACGATATGTGTCACAAAAAACAAACAAAGAGGAATCTCAATGTATTGGCTTGGAATCAACATAACAGTCTGCTCCTGTTCATTTTGGAAAGACATGCTTCTGAAAGTCATGTGTCGAATACAACATGCCATAATATGCAAATCAGTCATATCATGCTCAGTTTGACAGCTTTGTGACATACCTGGATATACTAATGCCAGGGTAAGGAAATAGCCAAGGGATGAATAGCTCATGTAGCTACATGTCTGCTGTGAGCAGGCTTCACTGGCTTCAGAGAATGTGCACATTTTGCACAAAGTAATCCTTTGATTGGAGCAGACTTGAACAGATGCATTTTGGAATAGTGCCTTCTTCAGTGCAGCTACAGTAAGTGTTTTGTACCAGTCATCAAATATGATCACCCATATATACCGTTCAAGGTAATAAGTGGAAGTGATAACTGGTCATTTCTTAATCATGTAGAAAGAATATCATTTCCAAACCATAATTTACTGCGATTGACACTGTCTACCACAACATCACACAATATCATAGACTGGGTACAGTATAGTTAGACTATTATGTAACTGGCTCAAGTCTTCCCCACAACCAAGTCTAACTAACATAATACAATATGACACAGAATAGAACAGCAATGCAAAATTGGCTCGAAACAGCCATCACACACGTAGCAGACTACCCAGAATCTACAGGCCTCATTTCACAGTATAGCCTAACCCAGGGCTATTCAATTAGTTTGTAATAGGGGCCAGTTCATGAAAAGTATCACAACTGCGGGGCCAGAGAAATACCGTTTGAAATATGAGTAATTACGTACAAATGTAGATACAATAAACTACAACAGCACCAATATGGGTGTTCAAATGTTGCATTTTGTAAATGCATAATATCAGAGCCTGTCCCTTATTAGACATTCTCTGATAATATCGTTTTTTGGTGGTTATTTGTGTTTTGGGAATATTTCTGCCACAGGCCCAGACTACCACAGTGGTAGGCCAACATTGGGAAGGTGACACTGGATCTATATTGCTAATATGTTGCATTTTGTAAAAGCATAATTATTTTGTGGTTATTTTGTTGTATTTGTGTTTTGGGAATATTTCTGCCACAGGCCCAGACTACCACAGTGGTAGGCATTGGGAAGGTGACACTGGATCTGCATTGCTATGACTAATATGAAATCTGTGATAACATTAACAGCAATGGAATCTGAGCTTTGCGCAGTAACTGCTAGGTCCATACAATTTCCAATGGGCACAAACAGGTTTCAAACAGTGTTTAAATGAATTAAATGTGCGTAATCGGTCGCATATGTAACTCATCTCAACATACATTTAACGTTCCCACCATTTAAATTGGATGAACGTGTTCACAAATCAATGTTACTTACAGTGGACTTGACATCAAGGCGATGGATGTGTATTAGTTTCACATTGAAACTATTTGCGTGGTGCAACCCGTTAAAATGTTAGTGGCTTATAATACTCCAACGTAGTGGCAATTTACGTTGAAACTAAGCTAAGATGGAACTTATGTTCAACTCGGTCAAAACGTTACGTGCAGTTGGCTGAGGTGCAGTGGCTTCAGAGCGAGTGAGAGCATGTAACAGAAATGATGCCACCAAAGTTAAACTTTTAAACCGACTCCTATTTGCTTCAATAGCTACATTACGAGTGGCGAATGTTTTCGCGAGGATCTGCTTGGACTGGAGAGGCACACTACCGGTGAGATTTCATGCACCAAAAATGTTTCATGCTTTGAGGAAAACAGCTTGGATTTGGCGCACGTCAACATGTTGGTGACGCTGCGTAAAAACGAAGCAAGGCACCTCTTTGTATAATATCCAGTAACAAAGTAGCCTACAACGGCAACGCACCACACAGAATATTATTTATAGGCGCTACTCGCAGTGTAGCCTATCACTGCACCTCCATTATCGCGTTTTCCACCAGCTATTTACGTCTCTACCGATCATAAGGATTTGCTCATATATAACATCAGCCAACACTTCAAGGGCCACTACAATGTATCTCGGGGGCCGGATCCGGCCCGCGGGCCGCTAATTGAAGAGCCCTGGCCTAACCTGTCTGCAGCCAATCAACAACCTATGGCTTAATCAAATTCACAAAACAGGGCACAGGATACAACTAACAACTGGCTGGTGGCTGTGCTGTATATTGCACCTGGGATCCTGAAGGCCCTCCTCACGGTACATGTGTTGCCAGTATCCAACGACTGTTAAACACAACAATCTGAATACCCTACCAAAGAATGTAAGCAGCAAGAAAAATCATCAACAAAACACCCTTGAAGGATACCACTGAGGTTTACAATACAATACAATTGCAGAGTAAACACACATAAACACAAACACACACGTATGACTTTATACAGTAACCATGGTGCATGAAGTAACTCTTTGATTGGAATGTCTTTTGCACAGACAGGTCTTGGCATTCTGCCTTCATCAGTCTGTTTCAAAAGTGTTTCATACTCTCATCCATCCTGATCATTAACTCATAGCAGTTGTTTGGCCCCTCACCAATCCTCCTCTCTCAGCTGTTTGAACACACACAGTTACGGTATACACACTCCTATACCAACGTGCGGCCAACTCACATCCATCCATTACTAGGTCCTATTTTTGAAAGTCCAGCTGATGTCTGAGTCCTTTATTTTTATGTTGCCTTTTTTTTTTTTTACGAGGTGGTGAAGACCGGTATCATTGAAGACAATGAGTGAAAATTCTTGTTAATTGTGTTGGCATATCATTTACATGCATCACTTACTAACATTGGCCAGGTTTCCCAGATTAGTTAAGAAGCTCTTAAGTGCTGAGCACTTCTTAGGAACATTCTAAGAACACATCCCATCTGTGTAAAGTGCACATTTTTCAAGAAAATCAACTGGAGGTCTAGCCTGATAAACCAGCCTAAATGGATTGGATGTCTAATTTAGTCTGGCCTCGATGAATGGATACAACGGAACATTAGCCGTGTTCAAGTTCAACTCCAAATGACCTTTTGCAGCAACGAGAGCTGCCGGTGGCAGCAGGGGAGGGGATACAAACGCTGCTATGAAGTTGTACACTCTCTACTTCCCGTAGTGTAGACTTGGCTAGACTTGACCATGTGACGAATCACGAGGCACGGACCCTTGTGGATATGAGGAGGCATCTAAACACCTGCACATACGTCAGGGATGTAAAAGCCAATTAGGGCAAAGACCTGACGTCATGAAGGCAGGGTCTAGGCTCCGCTGCTCTCCGCAGTACCTCCAGACCGGCTGCTCTTTTGCGGAGCAGCCGCCTGGCCACGCCTTGCTCCCGCGATAAGTTGAGGCCATGTGATACCGACTGCCGAGTCGAAAACACGCCCATCTAGACCATCGTGGACAGATTTTTAACCACGTGCATCTTGTGCTGCGCAGTTTTTGTGCTGCGCAGCCAACTTGAACGCGCCTATTGTTGATGAGCACAACCCGTTGTCTTTCAAACCGTGTCTGTGCCTATAGGCCAACGCTCCCTCAAAACCCCGCCCCAGATCCCTCTGCCCCGCCCGCGTTGATTCAAAACACATCTCTGCGTTGTGATTGGTTTGCCAGATTCAGGGCAGTGTTTTCAAAATGTTCAATGGTCCGAGGCCAGACCCAAATGCAGGCAAAACATTTTGCCGTCCAGCAGTTGGCGCTGGTTTTCCAGGCTACTGGAGGTCCGAAACAATTCACATTCACATAGCGCTCTACCAAAGTGTGCAAAGCGCTTTATTACTGTAAAGGAAGAACCTGCCAATAGGCTGATCATCAATGTATTTTCATATGATTTTTCATTTTACATACTTTGTAGATCTGACTATCTTAAAGACTTTAAAATGAAGACACCGACTCTGACCATTAAGGATCTTCAGCAAAAGCTGAGTTTATTTAGTTTCTTTTAAGAAATCTCCTCAGCATCTGTCTGAGGGGAATGCAGGTGGTGGACTCCTCCTGAGCAACTGGGCAGTCTTGGGTGGTGGTGGAGGCCGTCCTCTTAGCGCATCTGAACCTGCTCCAGACCCTTCTCCAGAATGGCTTGGAGGTCCCCCCGGTCTTTCCCAGGGAAGTGGGGGTCTCAGGCACAATGAGGCTGTCAGGTGTATCGGGGGCATCAAAGGTGAAAGATAGTGTCTCCTCATGCACCATCTGGATGCCGTTGTTAAAGGTGATGATCAACAGCAGGGACTGATCACCTGTCGTAGCATCCGTCTGCACAGTGAGTCCACAAGCATGGTCCTGCACATCAGATGCCGGGGTCAGCAGACTCTGGGTGACTTGAGTAAGGGCAGCGGTCTCAACAGCCTGCTTCAGAGACATCAGGGAGGCCCCAGAGGATGACTGCTGGGGAGATGCTTGCTGCTCCACAGTGTGATCTGATGTCTGAGCCTCTGCGAGACGGACATCAGCCACCAAGACGTTGTCGTTGTCATCCTGCAGGACTTCCTGGGATGACGCCTCATAGGCGCTGTTGGCAGGGGGCTCATCCTCCACCTGCTCTGCCTCCTGTTGGGCAACCTCCTCTGGCATCAGAGTGTCCTCACTGATAAAGAGGAGAACGGGGGTTACCTCTCCGGACCTGAATTCAGGAACGGGACTGGAGGCCTGGGAGGTGATCTCCTGGGTCTCAGTCCAACAAAGGCGGGGGCTGGGCGATTTGGTCGGGGTAAGTGGTGATTTGTCACCAGCACTGCTGGCTTTGTCGATGTGTTCCATCGTTTCTCCAACAAGATGTCCTTATCAAACTAGCTTCAAGAAGAAGTGACAAACAACAAATCTGGCAGCTCTATTTATAGCCTAGTCCATCGCCATTGTGACGCAATCATATCGAAGTGCGTAAAAAATTATAGAATTATGGATGTATTATTGCGTCATTGTGCGACTTACATAGGCGTTAAACACCCTTGGGCCCTAGATCCCAAATATTAGCACTTTCGTTTTGCTTAAAGTATCTAGAAATAAATAAATACATTCATTATTCCAGTGGCCCCTCAAAATAATTTTTTCTTCCGAGATCGCTTATGTAAAATGGGCCAATTGTGTCCACTTTGACTGTTTCGTGATTGTGACCAAAACTGCCTTCTGAATGACTTGCATAGAATGTGCAGTCTAGCAACCACGACTGACAGGCTTCTGATAAGACCTGATGTTTTCCCAAACCACGAACGATGTGCATGGTCTGGGTGTGTAGGCCTAGTTGCCATTTCGCATTCCTGTCTAAGCCTAAGCACGTATGTACATAAGCATAGGCTACCTACTAAAACAGTAACTTGCACCGAACAAACTCCCTCATCCTACCGTATAACGACTTTCGGTCGGCTTTCTCAAGCAAATCAAAACTCTTTGTAGGTATATTAGCATCTGTTTTCCTTGGACTATATTATTTGTAGACTTGTCAGTAGGCCAAATCTGCCTACTTGATTAAGCTATTTTAGACCAGGTTGAAGGAGCGACAGGTTCAAGTTTATTATAGGTCAGTGAAACAGTGTCAGTTAGTAGGCATATAGGCTAATAAACCATTTCGTTATATGAAGTTCTATTGTTTAAATAAACAAAAGCATTCCTCGCGCAGACCTCCTGACCTGGATCCAGATGTAATGTCATTATTGGAAAGAGACCAGTTACATTACTCACCTCGTTCGAGGCCAAGAGTTTCCACACATTTTTCAAGTAGCCAAGCATTACAAATTCTTTTCAACAGTGTATAGGCATGACAACATTTGCTGGAAGATGTAAGAACCTTGGGGAGTTGGTTGGTTCTCAGTAATACTGTCCTACAAGATCCTTCATTTCAAAACCATTTTCTTCTTTGGACAGAGTTCAATAGTTGCTGAAGGGTAAAGCTGAAGAATGTGTCATCAAACTTCATGGAAATTTGATTCAGGGGGTTGGACGCTTTTGTAACATGGGCTATGAAACAGTAGACCTACCTTTCCTGATGTTGGCTTTCAGTCCATATGTCTTTTGTGCCTTTTCTGTCTGTACCTATAAACCTGCATGTTCTATGCTGTCTGTACATACATACCTGCATGATTCACTACGTGTCTTTAAAAGTATGTGTCAGCAAAAACACCAGAGTATATAAAAACCATGATATTCAGGTATTTTGGTCTAAATTGAGTTTCATAATTTAATATAAGTCTTGCAAAATCTTGCCAAACCCCCAAAATAAGTCACATAAATGGTAGCCGTGTTGGTGGCTTTCTTGAGGCTGTCTGAGAGCCATAAACCAGGTGTAAATCGTAAGTGTGCATCATCTCCTGTGAACGACTTAACCAGCAGCACTCATACCATCAATACATTTGAAGATCAATACCAGTTGTCATAACTCAATCTGTGGTTTGTGAGTGCTGCTGTTTTAACCTGAGATTAGCCTACTTTTGATTTTCCATTAATACTCCGCTAACTGCATAGTTGCTTTCCTATAGAAGGATGGCCAAGTCAGTTGGCATTTACTGTTATTACTGTTATCTGAGTCCCCATTATCTGCGCCAAACTACTTTTTGTAGGTGTAGCTTCTGTTTATTCTATTTCTTACTCTGATAAAACGTTCAACTAGAGAAGCTTATCTATAATATACAGTATGCATGTGTGGGGTTTAGTAATGTGCCAGGCTAAAAAGACTACATCACCACCTGTGTTGGTAATAAGACATTTTATTGATTTTATCGATTCGGACAGACATGCTAGATCTCTGTACAGTGTGGATGAAGAGCCAGCTCTGAAAACTATCAATCAGGTCTGCTTCACTGAGCTGACACATACTGTATACACTGGGGATGGCCTCACCCTTCTCCAACAGGTTCAGACGACACACTTTCTTCCCAAGATGAGGTGTCACTGGCCCAGTGTTGTCCTGTTCCCACACTTGAGGCCATGCTATGGCTCTCACAAGCAAGCTGGGCACACTTATCCCTCACCACACCCCAACTGACTTTTGGCTTAGTGGGAAAAGGAGAGGGGAAAAAAAATAATAACAACAGTGAGTTCAACATTTTTTACAAAGGAGCGAGAGAGGAATCGTCACTCTCATGTGTCGTCTAAGGAAAGGACAGGTGAGTGCTCAACTTTGGACGAAGTCACACACACGCACACATATACACACACACACATACACACGCTCGCATACACAAGCAATTGCACACACAGACACAAAATATTGTACAGATGTCTTCAGGTGCAAAACTGAATGTCAACTTATTGAATCAATAAATACCCATATCTCCACCCATCTATTCCCCATCCCGTATAAGCAACAAGTGGCAGAAATGCTAGCGAGACAGACAGAGAGCAGTGGCCTTTTCGCTGTAAGTGGGCCAGTAGAGAATCAACTGGGTGAAGGAGAGAAACAAACAAACAAGGCTGGGCCAAAAGTGGCATCGTGACAGCTTTCTGAGGAATCCAAGGTTGTTTGGGTTTTTTCTTTTACAATTTCAGGTGTATGATTTAACAATGAACCTGCATATCAGTCATTCTTTTCACAAAGTTCTCTGGAACTGCTGAGCATTGCTATACTTGTTTATGTTTTTTTTTAATGATACCAAAAATAATAGTAGACTAGATGCTTTTTTTAAAAAAACTTGCATTGGAATTTAATTTGGGAGTTAAGCACCTCTACCTGTGTAGTTTAACAATGAACCTGCAATTCCCTAATTCTTTTCGTGAAATTCTCTGGAACTCTCTTCTCGGATCATTGCCGGTCATGCTGAAAAGCTCTTCAGAAAAATGCACCCTCTGGCTGTAAATTAAGAAGGATGCACATCATGAACCCACCAAAGCAATAATTAACACCCAAACAGAAAGGACACATGTTATGTACGGAAAAACATGAAACATTACCAGGAAAAAATGCCTCTGCTAGGTGCACTGTCAATCAGCCACGCTTCCCAATAATCAGCCTACCACCTACCCAGTGAAAACACGTACGCCACAAAGAAGGATGCTTGTGGGGAAGAACTATAACCTCCCCTGAAGTGTATGCGTAGAAAGCCAGGCGTAAGCCCAATCCATTGTTTGGCTCATTGGCTGAACTGAAAATATCTATTAGCTATTCATTGTTGTTGTTGTATTTTTTTTTTTTTTTTCAACACAGGAAGGAATCTTCACTGGCAACGGCAGAAATATGAAGCACGTCATCACACAAATCAGTTTACAGGGACCCTTGACATGTTCCTTAAGAGACAGGTAAGAATGTTACAGCTCATTATTTCTAGGTGAATGTAGGACTACAAGACCTCTATAGTTTACACATTTATGTTGGAACATTAATATGGTTTCATCTTTTTCTCTCCATCTCTCTCTTGACTTTTTTCTCTTGTCATTTACAAAAAAGTGCATTAAGATTCACAAGAAGTATATTTGAGATCAAGAGGGGGTGATGATGCTGCTCACTGGACTATCATCTCACCTGTGCCTCAATCGGGGTACCAGAACTTGGGCAGGTTACAGCTCCGGCCCGTTTGCATGACAGGCATTTCCAGAGATAAATACAGCACAGAATTCCAGCATAAGTCTGATTCTTATGAACTGGCTCCTCTTCATTCCATGGTATTTTGATTTAGGTAAACCCAGTTCAGGATGAAGTCATTACACCAATTACTGTTTACGTTGGTCTGTGATGACTGAATGATCCTGCTTTAGTTTCTGTGGGGAACTGGGCTGGCGGCTGAGGCAAAGGTTTCGGGGACTGTGCCTGAACTTGCCCTTTGTCGATCACATGAGGGGCAAGTGTGTGTGTGTACGTGTGTGTGCGTGTGTGTGTGTACGTGCGTGTGTGATAGATTAAAAAGAAAAAAGCACAGCGACACCGATACAGCACAGCGCAGCAGCAGGGAAGGAAAGCTCACAGAGACCGAGCAAAAAAAACAAAAACAAAATGAGTGTGATGTGTGAAGTACAGCACATTGGTGGACACAAATAAGAGAGTAAACCTTCTTAGATCAAACACACATCCCTCCCTATCACTGGACAGTGTGGCTATGGACAACAGATCAAACACACATCCCTCCCTATCACTGGACAGTGTGGCTATGGACAACAGAGTTCAGGAGCGGTGTTCACCCTCTACACAGTGTCACTCTACAGTTGTCTACATAGATAGCGTACATTTACAGATGCACATATGTTGCTGGAAATGAAGAGAAACTAAACGATTTCTTAAAAAAAAAAAAGAAAAAAGAAAACGAAGCAAAATAAATTCTCCAGGTTTCAAGGCCGTATCACAGACCAAAACAACAAAACAAAGAAACAAGGGGGAAAAAATTAAGAAAATGTACATTTCAACATAGTGCTTAAGATCACAGGTGTAAGTAAGCCTTTACAAAGTCAAACAGTGTACATCAGCAGACAGCACCTAGATTAAAAAAAAAAACAAAAAAAAAACAACAATTAAATTAAAATAACTGCTCACATGCATGCTTTAGCTATTCAGTCAGTATAGATTACTTTGCCCTCTAGCTAGTGGACTGTTTGTTCCCATACAGTTCATTCTATAGCAAGTTGCGTACTTGTTTGTCTGCATTTTCTTAGTGCTTTTCCTTAAGTATACAAAAATACAAAACCAAAAGAAAAAAGGAACTACCATCCTAGTTCTTCAAAAATGTATACAGGTTTGGAGTTTCTTAACTCTTTTTTTTTTCATTCGTTTTCCCCCTTCTTTTTGAATTTTTAAGACGTTTTTGGCAATTTCATTATTAAAGTACACTATTTTACAACTGAAATTGATGCAACACTAGTTCCAACCAATGACCAATAGTCAGATGTGAAAGCCAAATATCCAATCTGAAAACTCAACTGGAGGCTAACCAATAGGAAGCAACACAACAAGCATGTGGTGTAAATGAAGCTGCCCAATCAGGATTTTGATATTAACAGGAACAGCCGCCCTCAGTGGTCGGTGGCTCCTGCGGTTTGTCCAGCTTGATGTCAATCACTGTTGGTGAGGGTTAAGGTAAGCAGCACGTATACATGACATAAACATACATTAATTTGTTTTTTAGGTAATTAAATACACAGGCATACACACAGACACAGAAACACATACATACAATGCAGCAGAGTGATACAGTTATCTGCTGCCAATGAACAAATCACCAAACTCTGAATGTTCCTAGAAATAAACTACATGGCAATACTTTGTATCGTACATACCCCTTTAAAACATGTAAATTGACCGTTCCCAAAACCATAGATATTGGAAAGCTAGATACTGCATTGGGCTCCATAACGTATATGTAAATAACCCTACCATCTTGGTGGGGGCAACCATCATGTAGGCCAATGGAGATGTGACTGGAGACGGTTTATAAAGCGGTTTATAAAGCGAGACGATTCATAAGAGGGTAAATTCTGGTATCATTGTGACGTGGGGTTTGCAACCGCCACGCCCCTTTAAGAGTCAATCAGGAGGTCCAGTGTCTATGTATTCCTATGGGAGAAATAAACATTATCTCGGATTGTGACCAATCCCATGTAATACAAGCCACATGTCTTTCTAACCATTCCCACATTAAAATGATATTTTCCAGCAAAATAAATAAAGAGAAAATAGCTTTATTTGTGACCTGTCTCTGTCTCAGCTAAGTACAGCACTCGTGCAGGTCACCTGTTCTCAAAGGCCAAACTGCAAGCAAGTGTTGCCCACAGACAGTAAGGTGTAATATGGCGGCTGCATTCACCTATGCCACCTAATAGAACTTGACGGACAATGTGGTATCTAGCTTTCTTCTTATCTTAATAATAATATAGCTTAATATAGCTTAACAATATCACATCCCCCTCATTCGCCCCTTTTGACTTCCACCTCCTGTTTCCTATGAGACCTATGACTGCTAAAGGGGGGTGTATGTGGTACGACACTGCTCCCTGCTGGCAAGATGAGGCACAAACTATTTCTGCACTACTCCTGATGCGTCCCTAGATGGCACTGTTGCTCCAGCCCATTCATGTGATGTCCCAGCCACATGCTGTCACTGCAATGACTGTGATGTTCAGGGGGGCAGATATGTAATTCCTACTCGTTGAACACTATTAGACGCACATATGTATAACTCATAAAAACCAAAAGTCTGACATAACACTGACATCAGCCCATGGCAATACTGAGGCCGGACGGATTTGGCCCAGAGGTATACACTGTACGCACGAAAATGGACAATAAACTGCAATGGCAGCTGAGAGCATTCAGCTAAGCCACTGTGGGGTTTTGTGCAGCTTTTGGAGAAAGGGTGGGCGATAGCCTGACATGGCCTTCAGTAAGCTTACGCTCAATTTTCATTTCCCTTCACCATTACGTCTGGGTCTGATCCCATTGAACTCGATTTCTCAGGGATGCATTCCACCGGACCAATCAGCGAACGGGGGGGATGGGGGGAGGCCGGTGTTAACGATGATGTCGAGCATATGTGCGTTTGCAACACGGTCTCACACCCAACTCGTCGAACGAGGACGCATGGTCTAGCCCCCTGGCGTCAATATCGGAAGCCGAAGGTGCCCATGCGTCCTCGTTCGACGAGTTGGGTGTGAGACTGTGTTGTCTCTATAGCTGTCACGACCAAACGTTAGCGATTGGGTAAAATCAGGCCCAATCCAGGTCCAGACCCTCTGTACAATATTAGCACGAGGGTTTGGTACGACCAGGCTAGGTGGGCGATGGGCACACACACAGCGCTGCCTGCCTCTGAACACTTTCATTTCTAGTGGACGGGTCGGGTCGGACAAGCGTGGCCATCTGTCCTGAGGGAGTGAGTGAGCGAGCAGTCTCAAGCTCTACCCCATGGTGCCTTTTCTCCGCACATATTATTTACACGCACTGCTCTGCCACTCGACTCTCCCACAGGGAGCCCGACAGTCCGCACTGGCCAAGGACACGCCACCAATCACACAGGGCCAACCCAACAGGCTCAGGCTCACGTTCATGTGTGTAAGTGTATGGACATGGGTCTGGCTCTCTCTTTGTCTCCATGTGTGAGTGAGTGTGTGTGTGTGTGTGTGTGTGTGTGTAACTAGCCTGAGCTGCTGAGTGTTCCATGTTTATGTGCATATGTGTGTGAGGCAATGCAGCTACAGTAGTCCTCTGACCTCTCCACCTGGAGAGAGAGAGAGAGAGAGAGAGAGAGAGAGAGAGGCTGTATGTTAAATCATGTCTTCTTCCAGTGGGCAGGCAGGCAGGCAGGCAGGCAGGCGATAGCAGCAGCAGTCTGTTTTTTCTCTGCAGGACGGATCAAACCCTATCACTCCCCCCCATTAACCCCACCCTGGACATCACCCTCCGCCTGCACTACTGGACCCACTGTTGTTCTTTCCCAGAAATGGAGAGTGGGTGTATGTGCGTCTTTGAAAAGACACAATGTGTGTGTGTGTGTGTGTGAGAGAGAGAGAGTGAGATGCAGGGCGGGGGTGTTGGGTATATTACAGTAATTGCATTGGAGGGGTTAGGGGCTCTTATGGGGCTCCTTAAATCTCTTTTGCCAGAGTGCCAAAGAGCTGCACAGAATTCATTTAGGATCCAATTTTCTCCTTGGAGCAAAAAAAGGGACAGAAGAAAGAAAGCGTTTGAATTTAAAAGGCCTGGAGGGAGGGGAAGAGGTGGGGTTGAGGGTGCCAGGGAAGAGGGGTCACTGGGTGACCAAACGCAGGTCACGCTGGTTGTGTCCAACCACCAAGGGTGTGCCTCAGGGCTCAGTCTCTTTTGTTTTTCCTCGTGTATATCTTTCTTCTTCTCTTTCTCTCTCTCTTCCTTTTCTCCCTTTGCTCCCAGAGGTTCCTCAGCAGAGGGATTCTCAGAGCACAGGCTCACTGGGGACCTTGACACCCTCATAAATCACCTGCTCACCCAATACCTGCCTGACCGCAAGCTTTCCCACCTCCGCCACCACAAAAAAAAAAGGCAATTACGAAAAATGGACCTCGTAAATATTGTCTAAATATCTCCCCTGCCCCCTCTATCTATTCCCCATGTGTTTTTTCTCTTCGCTAATGGAACCTAAATTGCCCATTGAAAGGGCCCTGCTATCGTACCTCTTTGTGTGGAAGGGAGAGAAAGAGCAGGAAAACAAAATGTTTTTTCTCTCTCAAAATCGGACCTCAGCAAAGCTGTCCGTCATGTGCAAGCCCAGTGTGCCGTTCCCAGAGAGCTCTCGCTGTGTGTTTATGTTTGCTTTTTTTAACAGTGTTTGCAGTCGCAGGATAAAAAACAGCGAGGAGGTCGTTTCAGTTGTAAACATCCCACGTTGTCAGGATGGCGAGGCTCTGAGATGAGAGAGAAAATAGAATTCCCATTCACTTCAATAAAAAAAACAACACAGGCAGGTTTTTGTTTTATTTTTTCTCTGCCTAAAGTTATGTGAGATCTCCCCGCCCTCCCCTCTCTCTCTCTCTGTTTTGCCGGGCTGGATCGATACCCAACCGAGCGCAATAACAACACAAAGGCGGCCGCTCCATTAAGATAGAGGCGGGACACGCACGGGTGGATGGGGGTAGCCGTCGCCCCACCGCGTCCATCACTCTGACAGCCTGTCATAAAACAAACCTCCCTTCCTCCATCCATCCATCCATCCATCCACTCCTTCACATGTCCCTCCTTCTCTTCCCCCTTCCCTTCCCTTCCCCCTCTTCCTCCTCCTCCTCTTCCACACCAGTCAGGACTGCCCTGTCAGGACCCCTCTGCACTGATTGAGGCCTAAAACCCTTATCAAGCACAGGGAGAGTCTGGTGGGGTATAATAGAGTAAGGAATGGATCGGTATGAGTGTGTGTGTGTCAAGGTATGTGGGAAAAGAGGTTGTTTCTGTATGTCAGTGTGTGTACGTACATACTACAGGTATGTGTATGGGGGGAGGGGATGGAGTGGGATGGTAGGGTCCTGTGTGTGTTTGTGTGTGTGTGTGTGTGTGTGCTAGAGTATCAGGAAAGGGGGATTAGTCTATGTGTGAGCTCTCCTTATTGGGAGCTTTTCCACTTTTCAGGATGGAAAAATGTATTGTGGCAGAATAGTAGTCTTTCACACCCCATCTGGCTGGGACCCTTCAAGCGCATCATTATCAAGCTGAGAAACACAGGTGCAAGTTCCATAAGGTAAAAGCTTTCACTGCCGCACTTAAAGACTCAATCTTTTTGCCAGGGCGCAAGGAACATTAAACACCTGCTATTCCCCCTCTAAAATAAATGGGAAGAAAGTAAAGTTGCCTTCATCCAATGGCAAAACCGGAATAAAAAAGAACAGCACTCTTCACTAACCATACCATCCTGTTACCATAGAGATGGGGCTTGTGTCGCAAGGTAGAGAGGAGCAGAGCAACAGAGAGAGAGAGGGAGGGAGAGAGAGAGAGAGGGAGAGAGAGAGAGTGCCAAAGTCAGGGGTGAGCAGAGACGAGGCATGGAAAATAACGTCGCTTAATAATGTGTGCTGCGTGCTCAGCCCGGAGACTGCTGGACCAGGGAGGACAGATAGGGCCTGTCATTTCCCTACGCACATGATAAAAGGGACACAACGGCCTGATTGAAAATGGGAGTGAGAGAGAGGAAGAGAGTGAAGGAGAGTGAGAGAGAGAGAGAGGAAGAGAGTGAAGGGGAGTGTGTGAGAGAGAGAGAGAGAGAGACCAGAGTGTTGTTTAGGTCGTGGAGCATATGAACGAATAAAACAGAATGACTTTAAATTGACCTGTCGCTCAGCGTTACGCTTTAGAATGGGGAAAAAATGCATCAGTGTTTTTTCCCCCGGTACACACACACACACATACACACACACACACACACTCGTCATTATGTTGTCTCTATTGGGTGCACACTGCTGGTGATGGGGGCTGTGATTCAAGTGAGAGACGCTGTGGGCTCTTAAGGGGAAGGGGAAGTGTGTTGCCCCCTGTTTTCCTACTGCTGACAACACACAGCCGACAAGAACACACAGACAGGCACAGAGCAGCAGTAAAACAGGTAAACTACACTCTTGGTGTGAACCACAACGCTTGTTTTATGTGTGTGTGTGTGTGTGTGTGTGTGTGTGTGTGTTTTCTCAACAGCGTTAGTGAATATTGACACCCTGAAACAGCTTTGGGATCAGCAAGGACAGTGTGTAGACAGCCATCAGCTGGTACCATGTAACAATGGTTTGTGTAGGTGTGTGTGTGCTTGTTTGTGTGTGTGTGTGTGTGTGTGTGTGTGGGGGGGGGTCTTAAACTGTTGCTACTGATCAACTGATGCGCTTGTGAGTTAAGGGGCAGTTGTATGGGCCTGATGGACTGTCCACACAAAACTAGAGCTAAGAAAAACACTTTGCTATCACTGCTCTCCGGTGATTAGAGACACGTATCACACTCTCTTTCTCTCTCTCTTTCTCTCTCTCTTTCTCTCTCTCTCTCTCTCAGAAACAGAGTGCCATTTTCTGCAAAGAGGCCTGGTGCAGTAATTTCAGCATGGCACCTCCCGAGGAATCGATAAGCTGATTTTTATCTGTCAGTGCTTGCTTTGGGCTGACAGAGGAGGCGTCTGTAGTCTATTCTTCACTGCGACGATGGATGGTTGCGCCCGATCTCAAGCTAGCCACAGAGAGGCAGGGGGACAGGGGGACGGGCAGACACACACACACACACACACACACACACACACACACACACACACACACTCATGCAGACAGGAGAACAACAACAGATGGAAGAACATGCCAGTTTGCCAGTGTGGCCAGCCAGAGGCAGACATCGCGACAGATGTGCAGAGAGAGAGAGAGAGAGAGAGAGAGGTAGAGAGAGAGAGAGTGGTAGAGAGAGAGAGAGAGAGTGGTAGAGAGAGACAGGGTCAGGAAGATGTAGTTTTATGACAACAGGAACAATAGAGAACTGTTGGGAGGGAGTCACTGTGGAAAGATGCAAACAAAGTAAGAGAAGGCCGTCCACACCAAGAACGATAACGATAACGATAACTATAACCATAACGATAAAAGCGTCCACACTGGCCAACGATAAGAAAAGTCTCTCCTCATGTTAATGAATGTGATGGCTAGAATATTATGGGTTCTGATTGGCTGTTAGCTTTTTATCGTTCTCAAAATCGCTCTGAAAGTGATCAACAACGATATCGTTCTTCATGTCGTTATCGTTATAGTTTAGGTGTGAACGTTGTCATTCATATTAACGAGAGCGATATTTATTTATAGTTATCGTTATCGTTATCGTTCTTGGTGTGAACGGCCCTAAAGACATAACAAGACTAGCATTCTATTCTATTCTATTCTATTCCATTCCATTCCATTCCGTTCCGTTCCGTTCCGTTCCGTTCCGTTCCATTCCGTTCAGTTCCATTCTATTCTATTCTATTCTATTCTATTCTATTCTGTTCTGTTCTATCAAAGATCCCTCATTACTGACAAGA
>NC_085008.1:30365198-30410198 GCF_963854185.1 Sardina pilchardus
TCTAAGTGTCCGCCCAGCAGGGGAGTCTGTCCATGCTCTCACCTGAGGAGCCAATAAGCTCACTGAGCCAAGACCTCCTCCCAGCATGCTCTCTGCTCCTCTCCCAGCATGCCCTGGCCACGGGGCCATAAGCAGCGCCACACTCCGCAAACCCGGCCGCAGCGGGCGGCCATTAAGGGCCACTCTCACGGCTCTTAGCAGCGGAGACCAGGTCCGGTCCACTCCACCTCGCTCCACTCACAGGCCGGGGGGGGGGGGGGGGTGGGGGGCGGGGTGTTGTGAGGGTGTTGGCCGGTCAAGTCCACTCTTAGCCAATGGGCAGCCAGGCGAAGCCGTAGATCACGTAGGAAAAAGAGGCGGAGGCGGTGGGGTGAGGTCATGGGCTCGTTACCGCGGCAATCGTGGCAATTAGCACTCGAGAGCATGAGCGGCTGTGATGAGTGACCCCCTCTAGGGGATTGGTGGCCAGGAAGGGGTCATGGACAGGACAAGAGCTGACCGACGCTGCCCTGGCTTTATCACATCACACCGTAACTCTCGCAGAGAACGGTGAGATTTCATGACCTCAGAAAGAAAAGAAAGAAAAAAAAAAAACAATAAAGGAAGGGCTTTTTATAACAACATTAAAGGTTAGAGTGGTCAAATTCTTGCCCTTTTTGTCTGGCGCCACCAAAGAGGAATATATTTGCCCTCACATCGAACAGGCTTTTATTTCATTTTCCCTGAAAGGGATGAATGAGAAAGCATTAGCGCCCTACCCCCCCCCCCCCTCCCCTCCCCACTAATTTCCAAGCCATAGTGAAATGTGAAGCAGATACAGTATACAACAGACAGCATATTCCTCTCTCAGCTCCATCCATCAGAGCAGAGCAGCCAGCTCTGGGAGAAGCATGCAGACCATTAGGAAAGCACTGGCAGGGAAAAAAGGCCAATTTGGTTAACTGGCTCCGGGCCATTGTTTTTGACAGTGAAAGACAGGGATCCATAAAGACTCATTTTAATGCGGTCGGGACAGGGAACGCAAAACATGATACATACAAATGAGTGAGAGACATGCACGGACATACAAACACACACACACACACACACACACACATATGAAGACACACGCTGAGGGGGAGAGAGTGAGACAGCAGCTTGTCCCCTGTGCGGTTTCTGTTACACTAAAGAACATTACCTCGTCCTCTTAGATTTCATGACGATTAGGGAGATTCAATAAGGGACAGTTTCTCAGCCAATTTATGGCCAGGCTTAATCAAATCCCCATTAAAGGTTTACTTCCAAAGCTTGCATGTCGATTGCGGTGTGTGTGTGTGTGCGTGCATGCAAACGTACGTGTGTGTGTGTGTGTGTGTGTGTGTGTGTGTGTGTGTGTGTGTGTGTGTGTGTGTGTGCGCGCGCGCGTGTGTGTGTGTGTGTGTGTGTGTGTGTGTGTGTGGGGGGGGTACTTTGTTGTTCCCAAGCAATCTTTAGGAGGTCTCTCTCCAGGCTAATGTTCACCTATGGTTGACAAATTACAATTACCACAACCTTGCAGGAGCATGGTTGAAGCAAATCACCCCATAATGGCAATATTATCATAATTAGGCCATTAAGCAGAATCAATGTAAGCATATAGCGGCTCACTAAATGGCCCATTCATACTATTCATCATGCTGTTCCCCATCAATTTGATTTGAAACAGATCCACCATCGCTAGCTACATTTTTCCGCCATTACAACCCCTCAACGACGCAAAGAAATATATCTGGCGCCGTGGGATCAATACGCGGGTTATCATGGCGCAATTATGCTTTTTGAACCACTCGGTTAAGCAGTCTTATTGTTAGGGTGGATTATAAAATAAATTGTGCTATCGATTTAAAAAAAAAAACCCATCAGATGAATCCTCTAAAAGCGGAACAGAAAACATAGTAGGATTGGCTTGCACTGGTGCCCCAATCTCAAGCATCCAGATAAACAATTCTTCTAGCGTGATAACGGGAGACTCAGAGCCTCATTGTTAGCGCTTGATGAATTAAACAAACTGTGTGAATTACTACACGGCCTGTTCCTGTAGAGCTAACAACTTGTTGTAAATGAGCGGGCAGGGGAAACAAATAGGCTTTCTTTTGCCTGGTATCTATTGTACGCTCCCACAATGGCCCTCTGAGGAAACACAGACTGGAAGTACAGTGGAGTCTTTCGTGTCAGCATCACCATCTATCACCATCTTGTTGCGTGTGTGTGTGTGACTGTGTGTTTGTATGTGTGTGTGTGTGTGTGTGTGTGTGTGTGTTTGAGTGAGAGAGAGAGAGAGAGAGAAAAAATGAGCGTAGATGTGTGTGACTGTGTACTTGTGTCTTCAGTATGCTGCTGCGCTTATTTGTGGATGTTTGTGAGATTGTTTGTGTAAGCAGAAATATGTGGGTGTGAGAAAGAGGGAGAGAAAGGGGGGGAGTGCCTGTATGTGAGTGTATATCTGTGTGTGTGTATATCTGTGTGTGTGGACCTGTGTGTGTGTGTGCGTGTGTGCATGTGTGTGTGTGTGTGTGTGTGTGTACCTGTGTGTGTATGTGTGTATGTGTGTGCATGTGTGTGTACGTGTGCGCATGAGTGCGTGCGCAGGCACAGCATGTGTGCTCCCAAACAACAGAGTGCACACGTACACACACACACACACACACACACACACACACACACACACTCCCTGCTCTGCTCTGCACTGCACTGCACTGTCATTACTCCGCTGTGCCCCTGGTGTGCACTGTGAGCTGTGCGCCACACACACAGTCCGTATGTTTGGGCATCAGAACTGACGGAGCCACACACGCCACACAACCCTCCCGCGGGCACACCAGCACTCCTCCTCCACCACCTGTCCACCCCACTACCAGCGACCCACCTCTCCCCCCCAGACGGGCACGTTTTACACACACTCCACGCTGGAGTTAAGACGGCCGAACCCCGAGGCTCTGGCACGTGCAGCAGCGCTAACTCAGAGAGGCTAATCACATCAGGGATGCACGGAGCTCAGAGTGCCCCTGGTGCTGAGGAGAGGGGGACTGGTCAGCAGGAACAACCAGGAAGAGGAGAGGAGAAGATAACATAAGAGAAGAGTAGAGTAGAGTAGAGTAGAGAAGAGTAGAGTAGAGTAGAGTAGAGTAGAGTAGAGAAGAGTAGAGTAGAGTAGAGTAGAGTAGAGAAGAGTAGAGTAGAGTAGAGTAGAGTAGAGAAGAGTAGAGAAGAGTAGAGAAGAGTAGAGTAGAGTAGAGTAGAGTAGAGCAGAGTAGAGCAGAGTAGAGTAGAGTAGAGTAGAGTAGAGTAGAGTAGAGCAGAGTAGAGTAGAGTAGAGTAGAGTAGAGTAGAGTAGAATAGAGTAGAGTAGAGTAGAGTAGAGTAGAGTAGAGAAGAGTAGAGTAGAGTAGAGTAGAGTAGAGAAGAGTAGAGAAGAGTAGAGAAGAGTAGAGTAGAGTAGAGTAGAGAAGAGTAGAGTAGAGTAGAGTAGAGTAGAGTAGAGAAGAGTAGAGTAGAGTAGAATAGAGTAGAGTAGAGTAGAGTAGAGCAGAGCAGAGTAGAGTAGAGTAGAGTAGAGTAGAATAGAGTAGAGTAGAGTAGAGTAGAGTAGAGTAGAGTAGAGTAGAGAAGAGAAGCAAATAGAAGACAAGAGAAGAAAAGAGAGGAGAAGAGTAGAGAGGCAAATAGGAGAGAAGAAGAGAAGAGAAGAGCAGAGAAGAGTAGAGAAGAGAAGCGAATAGAAGAGAAGAAGAGAAGAGAAGAGCAGAGAAGAGTAGAGAAGAGAAGAGAAGAGAAGAGAAGACAACAGAAGACAAGACAAGAGGAGAGGAGAAGAGAAGCAGAAGAGTTCACTCTAAGAAGGCTCCTAAGCTCTCACTCTGTAGTTACTGGCCTTATGGTTACTGAGCCCATGTCATAGCCATTGGCCAGGGGGAAAAGAAAAGCGCAACACTGCCTCCTTCACGGTGCACGGCTGCCATTGGCTCTTTGCTCTTACAGTTGAGCGACAGTAATGTGAACTGTGGGTTAGGACTGTGGAGGAGAGACTGGCAGCGACAGAGAGGAGGGCAGTCCGCCACACGAGGCTGAGAGGTCAGCCTAAGGGGACTGACCGCGTTCCTTTGTGCCAGTCTCCAGAGTGAAGCCCATGGCCTGTGCCCGTGGCCTCTGTCATGCAGAGGGGATATCAGCCTGAGACTGGACATACTGGGCAAAACTCTCAGGGCAGTAAACCAGATGGAGTAAGACCAGTGAATTCACAAAATCAGTAGATTCATTCAGTCTGACTCTGCATCTGAAAAAAAGAACACCATCTCTTAGTTGATGTGTATCACATATTCAGTGTGATTCCTCCCAGGCGATGTTGTGACAAAGAGCTTAGCAGATTCTTTTCAGCATTCATTCCTTCGCTATCATTCACTGTCTTTTACACAAGCAGACGTGGGCTATGCAGAGCTCTCACAATACAGAACGGGATACTTCTGTGGCTGCCTTCACTGTCTCAACCACAGACCGGCTCATGGTGAAGACTCTCTAGTGGCCTTTAGGGGAAGCATGCTGTTTCCCACGGCAACCAGGTTCTAAGGAAGCAGCGGAGACAGACAGACGGAGAGAGGGTGAGAGGGAGAGAGGGAGGGAGGGAGGGAGGGAGGGAGGGAGGAGCGGGGTCATTGAGTCCAGAAGGTTCTTTGATTGGCATCGGCATGACGATGGCAGCGGGCGAGCGCATGTGCGTGTGCCATCATCTCCTCCTCCGTTTCCGGAATGCCACGGAACAGCTCGGAAGCCGTGGACGGCACAGACCGACGTGTTCTGAGCTTTAGACGTCAGCGCCATCCCTCTCTCGGCTCCCCTCCGTGAGAGAGAGAGGAAGAGAGAGAGAGAGAGATAGCGAGAGGGAGAGAGAGAGAGAGCGCTTAGTCACGGTGACTCACACTACAGTCTGAGTGCTGTTGCTGCTGCTGCCCACGCACTTCTCTCTCCGCTCTCTCTCACTCTTCTAACTTTCTCTCTCTCCTCTATTTCCTAATCTCACTCTCTCTCTCTCTCTCTCTCTCTCTCTCTGCCTGCCTCTCTCACTTTCTTCCTTTCAGCTTCTCGGCTGCCTGTTTTCTTTTCTCACTTCTTTGCCTCACCCTCCATTTCACTCTTTTACTCTATAGCTCCAACTTTAAACCTGTCGCAGCAGCTGAGAGATGGGGCGGGGTGGGCCGTGTATGTACAGTATGTGTGTGTGTACAGTATGTGTGTGTGTGTGTGTTTGTGGGGGTGTCGGTGTTGTTGCGAGTGGCTCCTCACCTGTTTGACATTGTAGCCCGTCTTGGCGCTGGTCTCGATGAACATCACGCTCAGCTCCTTGGCTCGCTGTTCGCCCTCTTCAATCGTGATTTGCCTGTGGACGCGGGAGATCGGGAGTCCGTTAAGGAGCAATAATGAACCGCCAGGGTCCACATGAAAAATGATGATGAACACTGACAAGGGACCACCATAAATATGCCCTTTGCATACCATACATATATGCTAATGTCATATCAATAAATCACTCATATGCCAAGATACTTAACACTTTACATATGTGGCCCTGCAAAGCAAAACCAGTCAATTTGTGCTCAATGTTATATTGAGAAAATCCATGATAAACAAACGTTCGGGCTAAAATGTTGAATTTCAAGTTTTCGCTTAATTCGACAGTATACAGTCTACACTTTCATATCGTGAACAAATTTAACGGAAAAACACACGTTTTGACGCCAAACCCGGTGAAGATTCAAAACATAAGTAGTCATTCCTGTTGTCCACGCCACTTAAAAAGGAGAATTTCTCCTTTTCTGGCATGTCAACTTTGAATGCGGTTATCTTAGCGAAAGTTTTTCAAATACCCTCGATATTTATTGCAAAGCTTAGTTCATGGCTGTTCATGTGAGCACAATAACTTCATTTTGTAAATTTTACCAAAGCGACTGGTTTCGCTTTGCAAGGTCACCTACAGTATGTCCCCACAGAGTCATTTTCAATGCTCCTGTTTGTGTAGCTGGAGCTCTGTGCTAGTATATCAGATCTACTTGGATGAGAACAAATGTTCTGTACATGAGTGCTATTGAGACACACAAGACATCTTCAGTGGTTGATAAAGACATCAAAAATGAAATTGCTCTTTGTATTTGCTTTTCAGTTTCTTTGCTACTTGCAGTCACAACGAAAGCCACAGAAAGCAATATCACTCTGAGACGGTAATTTCACATGAAGCAAAGGACAGGCAGTCATGATCATCAGAGGCATTTTATTTCCATTGGACTTGACAGAGGTCTCTACTCTCTACACAAGCTCCTCTCCACTGCAGTCGACAAGTTAGACACTCGGAGTGAGGTACTGTCTGGTTTCTTGGCCACTGAGACACTTAGACAGCATCATCACTCAAACTCACACACACACACACACACACACACACACACACACATATGCACACACAGAAAACACAGCCCCACCCACACACACATACTGCCCTGCTCCAGTAATTAATTGATGAAGAAACTGATTAAGCGCTTTATAGGCTGGCACATTAATTAATCCACGGTTATATGACACACTTGTGTATTAATCCATGTGTGGGGGTACAGAGAGAGGGAGGAAGAGATAGAGAGAGAACACAGGAGAGGGAGAGGGAGTGCAGTGTGTCGTCCTCTCTCCCACACACACACACACACACACACACACACACACACACAAGCACGAACACACACACACATACACACACACACAGAGGAGGAAAATGAAGTGAGAAAAGCAAGTGAATGGATGTTGCACACTGTGAGCAATAAAGACAAGAGCAGAAAAGAGATGAGCTTCTCAAAAGAGAGAGGGAGGCAGACATGCAGAGAGATAGAGAGAGAGAGAGAGAGAGAGAGAGAGAAAGAAATGAAGATAAACAGCTGCAGATGAAAGAGGAGAGAGACGTCACCCTGCTCACAGTCGTCTCTTCTCCTGTGCTCCTCATGAGCACACCAGTGTAGGAAACATCTGTGAGGGTGTGTGTGTCTCAGGGAATAATGGAAAAGGGAATGAAAAAGGTGAATGTGTGTGTGTGTGTGTGTGTGTGTGTGTGTGTGTGTGTGTGTGTGTGTGTGTGTGTGTGTGTGTGTGTGTGTGTGTGTGTGTGTGAGAGAGAGAGAGAGCGAGCAAATGAGTGTGTGGTGTGTGTGTATTTGTATCCATGTAAGCTTTAGTGTAAGTGTGTGTGTGTGTGTGTGTGTGTGTGTGTGTGTGTGTGTGTGTGTGTGTGTGTGTGTATGTGCGCATTGGGATGGCTGGGCTGGGTTCTCCACAGGGACACACCTACACACACACACACACACACACACACACACACACACACACTCACACACACACATGACGTAACCAGTCTGATTCCTTTGTTCTCCTCACAGAAATAAAAGACTGGAGAGGAAAGGAGAGCGAGAGAGAAACAGCAACGTTAAGAGCCTCCTTCATTTCTCAGTCTCTCTACCCCACCATCCACCAATCCATCCACCAATCCATCCATCCATCCATCCATCCATCCATTCATCCACCCATCCACCCATCTACCCATTCACCCTCCCATCCATCCACCCTCCACAGTCCTGTCCTCCACTATACATGGGCAAGTGATGGAGTCTGGCCAACATGGCTCTCCTGCAGTCTGAGCAGTCTGGTTCAGGCGTGACCTGATCCACTTGACCTCCTTCTTACCCCGCCAATCTCTGCCAGCAAGCCGTTATGGGTAAACACCGTCCAGACAAGCGAGTGGGCAGCCGCATTTCCCCTCTCTCCACACACACGTACACACACACACACACACACACACACACACACACACACACACACACACACACACACACACACACACACACACACACACACACCAACGCACACACATATACATCAGAAAGAGATATTCCTGTGTTTGCAAATCTAAATTGTCCTCTTCAAATCAACACCACAGAGCAGACATGCATCGAGCGATGAAGCGCGATAGCGGACTTTGAAGTCGATATGTTTGATGCTGACTCTCGCTTCTCTCGCAGTCGGTCAAATCTGGCTGGCTGGGTGTGTGCGATCAAAACCGTTGCCACGAGCCATGCATATAAAAAAAAAGGCGTAGTGTGGATGTTTGTGTCGGTGGCAGTGGCGGTGTTGTGTGTGTTGGCCGTGTGGTGGAAATCTCCCCATCTCTCAGGCAGGCGGTGTCTGTCTGACTCCATAAAGGCCGTCTCATCATCCCTGTCGGCGTGGCGATGGACTCTAATCTCACGGCCTCACGCCGGCTGTCCAGGAGGGCGGAGGGACCGACCGCCGCGTGATTGCTGATGCTGATGTCCTGATGGTGACGTGATTCTGCATCACACACACACACACACATGCATGTATGCTTGCTCACATACAGGCCCACACACACACGCATGCTTAAACACACTCTCTCTCACACACACACACGCAGAAACACACACATGTTCACACAAACACACACACATGCAAGCTTACACATACACACCCACCCATCCAAAGATTTAAAACAAAACAAAACAAACACACAAACACACACACACACACACACACACACACACTTATACATTCACACACACACACACCTGTTTACCTCCTGCTGATTCATCCCACTCTATGTGAACTACAAACAGAGCAGCTGGAGCTGTTCAATGTTGCAAACCGTGAGTGGAATATCATTGAACACACCATGACTCAAAAATAGTTAAAAATCATGCAGAAAACACTACCCACCACCGATTAGGTGGGGATGGGGGGGTTGGATGTTCATTCCAGCCTTTTTAGCATTCCACCATCAAAGCCTAAGCCCTTCCCCAAAAACAGCCTTCCAGACGGGGCAAATCTGAAACCCCCCACCGGCCCCGTAACAGCGCTGCTGCACCACGCCGAACTCTGCCAAGCGCTGCATCTTTTGTTCGCTTTCAAGAGCGAGGAGCAGCAAACCCTCCAACCCTGCACCACTCTCCTCCTCGGGGGAGAGAGAGGGAAGAGGTGACAGCTGAGAAGAAATATGGAGCAGGCACACGGAAGCAGATGAAGGTAAGACAATATGGTGCCTTTCATTTCGCGAGTACGGAGAGGGTTTTCGGAATGCGCAAAGAAATCGGCCGAGCTGTTTTTTTTTTTTTTTTAAACCTGTCAAGGCGCCTCGGGAGATTCTTGTGCTACCGTTTTATTTCATTATTTTCATTATTTATTTATTTATTTATTATTCTTCCTTAGCACTTGTAATACTTTTAAAGGTCTGGCACCATTGCTTTTTGAATTGCTGGTACGACCTGAAGGGAGAAACTAGCACTATGAAAGAGCAGAGAAGGGAAATGGGATTGAAAGGGTGATCCAGTGGCTTCCAAACACACAGAGACAGACAGATGAAAGGAAGAGAGTGCCGCACTTCAACAGTTCAACCACAGACACCGTCACTTTGTCAGTAGCCGCCATGACGTAATCCCTGACAGAGTTCTGAACAGAAATGAGACCAAAAGGCATGAGGCATAATACACACTGACATCAGTTGTATTTATCGTCTACAACCTACATTTGTGTCCTGATTCCTGAGTGCACTCCCAATGACAAGGCACTCTAAACAGCAGCTTCATGTAGTCGACGTCAAACCTGGTCCAAGGGTACTATGAAAGACAAAGAAAGGGCCACCATCCCAGTTTCTTGCTGTATCAATGCCCTTTCACATGGCTCACTGGCAGATAATGCCTGTCTCACTTCCCCAGCCCCACTCATTATGAACCCAATGTGTGTACATGAGGTGTGACCAGCCTCTTCAGCGGTCTCTTTCTCCTCATCTCCCTCTCTCTCTCTCTCCCTCTCTACCTCTAGCCTTTTCCCTGATAGCCAGTGTCCATGCCAGGCTCCCAGCGGTGGAGCTGGCGGGTGAGAGGAGCTCAGAGCAGAGGTGTCAGGGTGGACTGCACTCAGCCCACACTCCCTCCCTCACAGAGAGTCTCACCTCACACCGTGCCTCAGGGGAAAAGGGCCCTTTTTTCCTGAAGGGATCTGTGCGACCCTTGTGCCGTGAAACTGGAATCATCCACTTCAGCTGAGGGCGAGAGTGATTGCGCTGCTCCATGGAAGCACCCATGGGTGAGAGGAGAGGAGAGGAGAGGGACAGCGTGCTGCCATGGGGATTCGGTTCAGGGAACGGTTCCTGGGGACACTGAATGGAGCCATTTGTCCTTGTGCATAATATTCACATTGAGCTTTTTACTGTAATTTCAACAGCAGTATAATCGCTTGTGAAGCAGAACGGCCTATCAGACATTATAAAGATGTCCTACCATGAAACGAGCAAAATGCTAATGTGCTCTCTCTCTCTCTCTCTCTCGCTTTCTCTGTCCGTGCTAGGAATAGAATGTGACTTTGTGGACGCAAACAGAGTGTTTTTTCCCTCCCATTAGGATTTCAATTGGAGCCGAGTGTTTGCAGACAGGTCCAAACAGCCACTTTTTTGTGGTGGGCGTCAGCCAAAGCCCCGCCAGTGAGTAATCTGAAGCAGCGCCACGCGCAGATATCTGGAGCGGACCGTGACCATCTGCTGTCCCCTTCTCCGCGGAAAACTATCGTCCTCTCTGGACGAAAAAGCGAGAGACGGACGGGGCCAAGAAATAAACAAACTTTTCTCTTGACAACAGCACGGCACAAACAAGCCAAGAGAGAGAACGAGAGAGAAGGAAAAAAGCCTTCCTCTGACAAAAGAAGGGAGAAGAAAAACAAATCACTTCCCCTACCACATGAAAATAAGACTTGTGTAAACAAATTCCTGATAGCATATTTTTTTTTTTAAAAGAGAAAAAGGCATCTTCACCCCAACTGAATTTAAATGCAGCCACGCCTGCAGTTATAATTTAGATGATTGATAAATTATTTGGCAGGAACTGCCTTTCAAACGACCACAAAAGCTGCGGTGTCTCCGAGCATAACAAACAAGCTAATGAGCATAACAAAGAATGTTTATGACTGACACGCAATTAGACTGAGGCGCGCTGAAGCCAGAAAAGAAGTGCAATTTCCCCAAACACCTCTTTTGCTCTCTTCCTTCCCCCCGCCCTCTCTCTCTCTCTCTTTCTCTCTCTCTCCTCCTCTCCTTCTTTCATGTTTCTGCTCATCCTCGGCTGTGAGGCTCCTGACAGGTCGCCCATCCCAGCCGTCACACACCCATCACCATGACGAGAGGGTCCTGATCTGAGCTCTTAGCCGTATCTCCTCGGCGCAGGCAGCTCGGCGGACGGCCCCAAAGCCCGGGGCTTTATTGGAATCTCTGCCCTGCCCTGGCCTGCCTCTCTCCTCGTCTCGTCGTCTCCGGAGTCCACTAACCGAATTGAGCTCAGGCTTTGCCCAGAGAACGAGGAAGAGGAGGAGGAGGAGGAGGAGGAGGAGGAGGAGGAAGGCGGAGGGGAGGCAAAAAGCCTGACCCAGCACTTCTGCCCAAGTCCCTCACATCAATCAAGACGTGCGGTCTGGGTCAACGCCAGGCTGGTGGGTGTCAGTCAGACGAGAGGAGGGAAATGGGGAGCTGAGAGGAAGAGGGAGAAAAGAAGGGAAGAGAGAGAGAGGGGGAAATGAGTATGAAGAGTGTTTGTGTCAGTTCAAGGCGCCTCGGTTAACCAAAACCATTAAGACTATGGATGTGTGTCCTAATGAAAATGCCAGGGAGGTCTACAATAGACAGAGTGGCACTGATGGCTAAGCAATAAAGACAGAAATGGGGAGAATGACAGAGAGAGAGAGAGAGAGAGAGAGAGAGAGAGAGAGAGAGAGAGACCAACACTAACAAACATAGGCAAGGGAGGAGGAATGAAGACAACCAGTGGAGTAAATAAACAAGTGTGGGAGATGGGGGAGAGCACTTCAAGCACATCACGCCGGATAAAAGAGCCCCACTGTCATACGGGAGGCTTGTGAGGTGAGAGGGGGCATGTGTTGGGGCTGTAGCTGAGATACGGAACACTCTTTACAAGGCTCGGCTCTCTCTCCTCCGTAATCCTGGCTGACATGATTCCTTTTCCCTGCTGCTGGCTTAACACACTAAATTTAATTTGTGCCAGATTAGATGTATTGCGTTTGTTCATGTGTACATGGTTGCTGTCCCTCGCGCTCCACAGCCCACACACACACAAATTACACAAAAAATCTATTACAGGCTCAATCAATGAAAGTTCTAGGCAGGCTTTAACAGTAAGAATTAATCTCACTCTCTCTCTCTCTCTCTCTATCCCTCTCTCTTGCAGACTGTACTTTTCTCTCTCTTCCTCTTTTTTCCACTCTTTCCCACACAGCCTCTCTCTCTCTCTCTCTCTCTCTCACACCATCTTCCTTTTATTCCTCCCTCTATTTTTCTGTCTCTCCCATCATCACCCTCCAGTTCACACTCCAGTTCTCTTCCACAGCTTCCCTCTCACCTCCTCTCCCTCTCTCTCTCTCGCTCTTCTCTCTCTTTTCTCCCCACGCTCTCTCTGTCCCTCTCTCCTCCAGTGTGGTGTTTGTGGAGAGCTAACCAGGTTCATTATCGCCCCCGTTATTCCCCTGCATGAGCCGCCCCAGCCGTGTCACATTTCATTACAGTAGCGGTGGGGACGCCCGAGCGCCGTGGCAATAATATTCAAATGGATTCCTCGCCGCGTACTGCTGAGCTCCTCGGATTCGCTATCGATCTTGAATATGATTAATTACCCGCGCGTTGACGCTTCGCTCCGCCAAAACCCGTCCCAACTTTAACATGAAGTGTCAAGCGAAGACCTGCCAGAGAGAGAGAGAGAGAGAGAGGGAGAGGGAGAGAGAGGGGGCGCCTTTGGAATGCTAATGGATTTTTGGGAGCCGCTGTTTTTGGGAAGCGTTGAGTGTTGCTAGTTTCACGTGTTGAAATTCTTTTCCAGAAGCAACTTAAAAAAAAAAAAAGCCTGTCCCCTTTTTCCTTCGAAAAGTGCAAACAGGCAAAGTGCTGGGGGTATTGTGGTCACTGACGTAGCTCAGGGAACTTCAATAAAGTCCAGACATGAGAAGTTCTCCACGCGAGAGGAACGTCAAAAGTCGATATCGATAATTACGGGATGGGTTTTGGGGGTAATTTGGCAGGCACGGGCGGATGAGGCAGCCTGTGAGATGGTTCACGGCGCGACGCATCACGGCTGCAGCAGATGACCTCTGACCTTGGCGGGGGACAGGGGTCAGCCTGGGCAGGCAGCCGAGCGGAGCGGAGTGGATCACTGGACCTCGCTGACCGCCCGCTGCAGCGGTCAGCCGTGACGGAGTGAGCTGGTGAAGCAAGAGGTGAAGGGGTTCAGGGGATGGACGACTGCCAAAAAGGGGCACGCCTACCAAGCCATAAGGCTTATTCATAAATGATAAGGAGGGACATTTTTTAAACCCCCCCAGTATCTCCCTTTTTCTGTTAATCTTTTTCTTTTTCTCTCTCACTTTCTATTTTTTTTTCTCTCTCTCTCTCATACACACACACACGCACATACGCATTTTTCTTTCTTCACAAAACACACACGTCGCGTCTGCACACATTCACGGCAAACATTATATCAGCAATAAAAAACTGCACATTACGGGCGCTAATTGGCTAGCGGGCATCGGACATCAGCACTTTTCAGCACAGCTGGTGCCGCTCCTGCAGAGGCAGTCGGGGGGAAAGAACCAGAATAAAGGCTTCTGCTCAGCCACACTCTCCAGCCTGCACTGTACTCTAGCTGAGACGCACGAGCCCAAACAATAGCCTTCTGACGCACATCTACACAATGCACGGTGCCGTTTGTCCTTCACCGTCAGGAGAACCATGCAGAGCTCTGCTCCGGCTCCTGTAGGCAACTTTTTGAAAGGCATCTCCCTGAAAGTGTCCGAAAAGTCAACAAAGCTCTAGCCGTCGGTGCAGGGGCATGACATGTACTTCACTGACAGTGGGGGTGTCACTGGGCTCTTAGGAAATCAGTGCTGCAGAGGGGAAGGGAACAGAAGTATCCCCACTGTTGTTCCTCACTGCTGAGCTAGAAGCAGCAATCCCCCACTGGCTCCCTTTATGCATGTGGGAAACCTCCTTGAGCCGTAATGAGCCTATTTCACAAGATGTCGCCACTGTGTAAACTAACTTCCTCTGGAACAGCTCAGTCTATAGGAAAGACAGAAACAGGAAGATGTTTTACCCTGCCAATTAAGGCATCATTAACATCAACTAGGCCAGGCACCTGGACACTGTGAAAATTGGCTCCTGGAGGACCAGAGAGAGGAAATGGTCATCTACAGTACAGTACACACATGTGGGGCCGGTTACTAGGGCTACTGGATGGAGCGATGAGCTGACAGCCTAACAAGCTGCTGCTGCTTTCCAGGACGGCCCATCAAAAGCAGCGCCGGCCTCCAATTAAGCTCCACACACGTCGTGGACGTCACAGTCACACGGCCCGTGGAGAAGGTGATGGCCGAGGACGGTTCTCTCCGGGGGTGACCGCCGTCGACAGTTTAACCAATTATGCCCGACGTGCGTCACCAACCCGCCTCCGGCTGGCGAAGGTGAGGGCATCATCACGCATCCGACCGTGCAGTGGACGCCCACGCCTGGCTGACCACTGACCACGCCCCGGCCAGCTAAAAAAAGGGCCACTTAAGCCGTGCTGCGAATGCTCCGTGTGCGTTCAGCAAGGGGTGGCGGCGGAGGTCTCCGAGCAATCAGCCGCAGTGTTAGCTTCATTTGAACCAGAGCGAGAGCTACTAAAAGGGCTTTTTAAGCGGCCCGGGTATTTTTGGTACACTGGGTCTCACAGTTAATTGGAGATGCAGAGGAGAGGAGCAGAGGAGAGGAGCAGAGGAGAGTGCTGATCCATTAAGGGACCGGAGGAAAACCGTGTCCGCTGCCGCCGGAGAGGAAGTACACTCCTCCTCTTCCTCTGTATTAATAACACACACACACGGTCTTGCCTCTGTGGCTGTTTTTGCTAACACTACGTCTGTGTATTTGAGTCAGTTGTGATGCACTAGTGCTTGATATAGCTGAAGACGAGCCAGGGCTGTTTAGGGGAGGGCTGATTTTGTGAATGGACTCTTGACACACCCCCAATTAACACCTGTCCAATCAAGAGACTCATGTGTAACATAAAGGTAATCCTGAATGACTTGTATGTGAAAAAATAGGTCAATAAAATATCTTGAAGTTCCGAGTGTGCCACGACACTTCTGTTTAATTTAAGTCTTCATTTACCGCCGTGACCACCTCACGTGTGCGTTTACTTTTCCCAAACAAATAGAGCAGGGCTGTTGAGCGCAGTAAGCGCAGGGCTATTTAGCGCAGGGCTGTTGAGCGCAGGGCTGCACCGCGGGGTGTTCACACCTGCAGCGCTGATGGGGAGAGAAGGGAGAGCGGGAGCGAAGTGAGAAACATCCCGTCTCAGGTGAGATGCCGCCACAGGTCTCGTGCTCACGTGCAGGGGGCGGCCCAGGCCGCGTGCTGAGACGGGAGACGTGGGAGGAGATGCTGGCCACCTCATTAGGTCACCCAGACACACACACACACACACACACACACACACACACACCCCTCAACTGCAGCGCTGCCCCCCCCCCACTAGAGGCCATCTGGCCCCACACACGAGCCCTCGCCTTCCTCCGTGTCCGTCTGGACGTGGCGTCTGCCCTGCTGCCGGCGTCTCGGCGCTAAAATTATGGGATGTCTGTCTGCGCGCAGGGCGATAGAGGTCGGCTATCACCACGGAGACGGAGGCGAGAAACCACGGAGACGAGGACCCTGGAGGGAAGAGACATCCTTGTTTACCAGCGAGGCTGGAGCAGGATCTCAGAGGAGAGGAGATGGAGGTGTGTGTGTGTGTGTGCGTGTGGGGGGGTGCTTTTCACAGCCAGACTGTTTGAGGAGATCGAGGCGGTTGGAGGGACTGAAAATGGCTGTGGTGGGTTTTAATTAGAAGTGGTAAACCAGCTGAATCAATCTCACAGCCGAGATATCACACACACACACACACACACACTCACACACAGAGCACGTCCAGGGGGTAAAACACTTAGAGGAAATACTAGCGCTCGTCTCCCTGTTTGGGGGATGATGGTAATGAATTCCTGATCAGCGCTGGCTGTGTGGAGGCCATAGCGGCCGTTAGAGGCAGCAGGTGCTGGTCATTAAAGAGCTGCAGGGGTACTTATGGTGGAGATGTGCCCAGGGTGCACTACTGGGTTGGGACTGTCCTTCACTGCTCTTCTCTCCCTTTTCTCTATTCTCTTTCCTCCGTGTCCCTGCCATTCTCCTTTGATCTCTTCTCTCTCACTGTTGCTCTTTGCCTCTTTTTGTCTTTTGTCTGCCTTTTCGGTCATTCGCTCCTTTTCTCTTTCCTCCTTTTTCCACTCCCCCCTTCTCCTTCTTCATTGTTGCTCCCTAGCCAGCTCAGTCTAGACTCCTCTCTCCTCTGCAATCCCTCCATTTTCTCATTTCCTCCCCTCCACACTTCCATTATCCAATCTTCTCCCCACTCTATTAACCCCACTCCTCTCCTTAAAGCACCTCACACTTCCCATGTGAACCTCCCTCCTCCACTCTCTCTCTCTCTCTCTCTCTCTCTACTATCTCCCCCTGCACTCACATGGCCTCACAGACACTTTAAGACTGAAATGAAGGTCACTCCGGTGCAATAACAGGCCAGGGTCACGCCTCAGCTCAGGGGAGATGACTAGATATCACCTCACCTCCACCGCCCAGCTTCTGACTGGCGGCATCATGAACAGACACCGAGTCGAAGCGTATTACAGTAACTTGGGTGAAGATACGCTTCCACTAGAAAACGTCAATGGATAGATATACTGTAGATATATAGGAAACAAGGAGTCCAAATGAAGACCACTGCCATAGTTCTACATTTAGCAGTTAGCTAGATTCTTTATGATCCAAAACCATGTACGTACTAATTAACATACATATGCTATATACCATATGTATACACTTCTGTCAGTAGTTCCTCAGTCAGTCAGTAGTTACTGTACACTTCTGTGTGCGTTCCAAAAGTATAGAACCCATAAGGTCAGCACCTTGCTCAAGCAGCTGAGATAGCGGAACATTCCGGAACATACTGTAGGTGCTCACCTCTTGTCTGCCAGGTCTGTCTTGTTGCCCACAAGCATGATGATGACGTCGCTCCCCCTCTCTGTCCGCACGTCGTCGATCCATTTGGAGGTCTGCTGGAACGAGTTCACATCTGGGCGGAAAGAGAAAAAGAGAGAGTGAGAGAGAGAGAGAGGGACACAGGGGACATTAAGGGCTGGTCCAACAGCCCATCGCCAAGGGAACGCTTGCCACATTCAAATGTGTCTGTCTCAAGGAAACGGTCCAAGACGATCAGCCATTCATTATTCATTCTGACAATCAAGAGACTAATTTCCCAGACTAATAAACAGAGACGAGAGAGAGAGAGAGAGAAGTATAGTAAAAGAGGAATGCTGAATAATTGTCATATTGGTGGCTTTAGATGCAGACGGTTTTGCTTTACCTTTGCTCTTCACAAATGTATCTGTTTTAAAGCAACACTAAGCACTTTTGCTCTGTCGCACGCACACTATTTGTTTATCCAGCTAATAATGATGTCCACAGACAAAGTAGAGTATGTTGCTAGATTTTATGAAAGTAATAAAAGTATTGTGACATTGAAGCAAGTCAAATTTGTAGATTCTTATGTCTCGAACTACAGATCCACTAACCAATCTGGTAAACTTACATAGTGCGGTTATAGCCAATCGAGTTGATGAACCACTGAAATGATTTCGGAAACATTATTTTAAGGTACAAAAATGTCTTTATAATGCTGCAAAATGCTATGTCAGCTGCACTACAAGCTATATCTGACAGGCTAACTCAACCTACACAGGCTTACAGCACCGTGGGGGCTTCTTCCCATTCCAGCGCCGAGTGGGGAAGTTCTTTGGAGATGTTCACGAACAAGCTTAATCTTTGATGGAGAGACATGTTCTAACATCCTCCAGGTTGAATCCCTGGTAAGTGTGTGTGTGTGCGCGTGTGCGTGTGTGTGTCTCTGTGTGTGTGTGTGTGTGTGTGTGTGTATGTGTGTGTGAACTCACTGGAGTAGAAGTGGTAGCTGATAAAGTCTACACTGCGCTGGCGGGTTGCAAGCCCAGGGTTGGTGCTGTGGGGGGGTTGGCGCTGCTCTGCGCTACGCTGGGTGGACTCCAGAGGAGGCGCTATCGCGGCTGCTATCGCTAATGCATTCCGTTTGACCTCGGCGCCTGGGCGCGCCAGCAGCCGTCTCCCTGCGTGCTAAGCAGCGCGAGTAACACATCACTCGGCTCTGACAGCCAAGGCCTCGCCTGCGGCTTCAAGGTGAAAACGAATTCCCTCTTCCATTCCTCCCCCTCTCTCTCTTTCTCTCTCTCTCTCTCTCTGTCTCTATCTCTATTTCTCAGCCTCTTGTGTTCTTCCTCCCTCTATCTCTCTCTCTCTCACTCTCTCTCTCTTTGTCTCTCTGTCTCTATCTCTATTCTATCTCTATTTCTCAGCCTCTTGTGTTCTCTCTCTCTCTCTCTTTCTCTCTCTGTCTCTATCTCTATTTCTTAGCATCTTGTGTTCGTCCTCTCTCTCTCTCTATCTCTCTATCGTTGTCTTTCCTCTGGCATCCATTCCTCTGTCTCCTGGGGTGGAGCAGCCATGTTCTGCCTATGAAATGAGCTGGATGGAGAGCCATCATTCTGCTGAGGGTCATCCTAAACCGAGCAGCAAAGCCATTACACTTCAGCCCCTGATGGCCACAATGGGACTGAAAGACAATAAACCTGTCACCTCTTTATTGTGAAAAATAAAAACAAACCTGGCGTCACGCTCAAATACACATGCACACACACACACACACACACACACACACACACACACACACACACACACACACACACACACACACACACACATACCCATGGGAGATCATTTACAAGGGACATAATGCTTAAAAAACAGCAATAACACAGAATTAAAAGCGATCCTATACAAAGTCGTTACGCAGCTGTGATGCATGGAACGCTGCACATTGATGAACAATCCCTGTTGATCACCAGCACAACATGAGCGACATGAGAAATGAGGCGCGATAGCGGCTTGGACTTGGGGCAGAAATCAGAGCCCAACGCTCGTCCACGGCAGAGAGAGAGGCAGGGACGCTCAATCACTATAAAAGTGATTTATACTAACATAAAACAGCAGCCCACTTCATATCTGTTCATTATCATAATGTTACATGGCTTTTACAGCCACTGCCCCGAGCACTGCTTCAGAGAGCAGAAGACAGGCCATCGCTGCAGACCAGATCTGAGCCTCTTACAAGAAATCAGTGATGAGGGAGAGAGACAGAGAGAGAGAGAGAGAGAGAGAGATAGAGAGAGAGAGAGAGAGAGAGTTGTATTCTGTCTTGAAAGTACACTGCAAGTGTTATTGGCTGAAGTCTGTGTACTGTAAATGCGTGTTGGAATGAAACCTTAAGTAGGGTTCAGACCAAAGCGTCCCGACGAGACGAGCCGCGACGTTCTAAAACCTTGCGACTGCGACTCAACGTGTTTAATGCTCTGCGACGGCTTGTGACTGCTTGCAACTACGTGCAACTTCTAATACACACCGCTGCAACTCAGTCTCGTCGCGTCGGGAATCTTTGGTGTGAATTGGGCTTTACAGTAAGCTTGCATAGGTTTGTATGTTTGTGTGTGTGCATACAGACAGTATATATCATGTGTGTGTGTGTGTGTGTGTGTGTGTGTGTGTGTGTGCGTGTGTGTGTGTGTGTGTGCGTGTGTGTGTGTTTCCTACTTGTGATGTCGTAGACCACGACTGCCACGGTGGAGTCTCGTATGTAGCTGGGGATGAGGCTCCTGAAGCGCTCCTGGCCGGCCGTGTCCCACAGCTGCAACCGCACCTGCGCAGGACACACAGACACACACTGCGCTTATGTTCAAGTCATACAATACAAGCACTCTCTCTCCTATACACACATAGTACACTATACACACACGCACACACGCACGCACTCACACACGCACGCACACACGCACGCACGCACACACACACACACATACACAACCATCACAAGAAAACTGTGTTAGCAAGTGTATACTAACAATCCCAAACAATTAAAAGGTTTGCTTTCAGATGCCATAATTGCGCTCTGCTAAAGAACACTCACATCTGGGGCACGTGTGCACACCAGACACACCAAAAAAATGCAGTACACAGAAAGAACATGTATTAGAAATACCCTCGCAAACACAACAACACACCACAGGAGACACAGAATCAAGAATTCTGCTGTCAGAAATGTCACACACAAACACACACAGGCACACACACACACAAACACACACACACTATTCACGTGGTGCAAACAACATCTCCTTCCACCCACGCTTGCTCCATCTCAAGGTTGTCTTATGTAAAGAAGGTGCCCGCGGTTGTAAAAAGACAGGCTGTCTGACAGCCGAAACCTTTGGCGGCGTCAAACCATTTTGGGAATATATAGCGAGGATCAGCCCAGCACAAATAAAAGCATGTCTTCACGTAACAGCCCCCAAGGTGACGATGGCGGCTCCAGCCAATTAGTTTTTAAGAGAGTGAGAACTTCATTTTCAACACAGCCGTGTAAAATTAGACTGCAGGAAGAGATCAAAAACAACAATAAAAAAGCAAAATGTTAACAGAGGTGTTTTCTTACTGAAGAGCTTACCGTTCGGTCCTCCAAGTACATGGTCTTTGACAGAAAGTCAATTCCAATTGTCGCCTGCAATGAAAGGAGATAGAACTGTGAGCTTGTGCAACAAATCAACAGGAAATCCAATTAAAACATGTACTGGTAAACATCTCCCATCGAGAATGAGAAAGACAGTATTATGGAGGAAGATTATGACAGCAAATGAAAAAGAGAGATTGGTTTAGGCAGGAGGGAGCTCATTGCACACACACAGCTAATGTCGTAGAGGGTCTGCAAGCAAACTCACCATTCAAACAGAGGCAGTGAGAAATGTTTCAAAGTCAGACAGTCACTGTTGTGGGAATATTTCAACTGCGCATCACGAAGCTGCCCTTCAAACACGAGGCGCGTTTAAAAACGTCCGCTGGGGGCCAGAGGCCCGACCCCCAGCTGCCCCCTGGCAGAGTCTCTGACCAGGAGCAGGTGATTAGAAAGCCAGCCTGTGGAGAGTTTTCACTTTTCTGCCTTTGCCTGGAGTAATGAGCAATGACAGAATGATCATCCTCTCACTTGCGTGTGTGGCACATGTGTGACTGTGTTTGTGACCGCACATGCGTGTGTGTGTGTGTGTGTGTGTGTGAGATTCTGACTCTCAACAGTCACCTACAGCCGAGGGCATTATGAATGTATGGACACCCCCAGTCCCGCCCCCCTCCCCAGTAAGGTGTGGCCAAACAGCTGACCTTTCAGGTGGGGGGCGGCGGAGGGTCGACACACACTCGCACCGCAACTCAAGGACTCCGGGACACACACAAGCCATAACTCACACAGCCGTGACTTCATTAAGCGCCTCTCTAACCTCAACCGCTTTAATTACCTGGCTGGGAATAGCACATCTCATGGTGAATAATCGTAGTCTCAAGGCAAAAGTCACCATGAACAATTACTGAGCAGTGCACCAACTGAATGTTCATTTTACTCTGATCCAAAAGACGAACACTTGCCGATTTCATAATTTTAGTGATTCAAGTGATTATTTTAGCATTTTTCTTATCATGAATTATAGACAATTTTTTTTATCTTTACAGTGTTCTTTTTGTTTACTTTCACCCATTTCATTAAACAGGAAGCCACAATCTCTGTTTCTCCTGACCTCCTCACACCAAAATAATCGTTTTTTATGTCCGAACCTCTCCACTGAGTGGCGATATGGTCACTAGGGGCCAGAAGGAGTGGCCCCCTGTTTGGAGGTCTGCGCAGATGTCAAGAGGGGCTCAGTGTGCTTATCGATCCATTGGGGTGGGGACCTGGTCAGCTGTGCCTTAATCCTCCTGTGCGGCATATACCCATGGGATGCTAATGCTAACTCGGAGGCTAATCCTGCCACAGACCAAGGAGAGAGAGAGAGAGAGAGAGAGAGAGAGAGAGAGAGAGAGAGAGAGAGAGAGAGAGAGAGAGAGAGAGAGAGAGGCAGGATGGCTGCTGACGCACAAAACAACTGATAATGGAAGAGAACGGAGGTGTGTGTGCGTTTGTGTGTGTGTGTGTGTGTGTGTGTGTGTGTGTGTGTGTGTGTGTGTGTGTGTGTGTGTGTGTGTGTGCGCGCGCACACCCCAGATGACATTGTGGTGAGAGAATCCTGAGGGATTTGTTGCCTCATCACGGTGCTCATTCAGTTTGTCGAGTCATGATGAAGACAGTGCAGCGTCTATAGCAGATTCTCGGCTGGATAAATGTTTGATGAGTGCAGATGCTATATGAAGGGATGGCATCTTACTTGCTCCCTTCATGATGCAACCCAATTCTGCTGCTCTCCACTGAGAGATGAGATAGGATGAGATAAGCATATGCTTTTGTACAACAAGGACAGGCAGTGGGAGAGACAGAGAAAGAAAGAGAGAGAGAGAGAGAGAGAGAGAGAGAGAGAGAGAGAGAAAGGGAGAAAGAGGTTCTGTCCATGTCCCAGGATACAAAGCATACCCAGACTGATTGCCTCAAGCTTTAAGTGCTGTGTAATGTAATTAGCATAATTCAGCTCTCTGTCTAAACATGGACTTGCTTTTAGCATCTGCCTTCCAACACTCTCATCTCTCTCACCAATAGCTCAATGCAACCTTAGACAGAGTTCTGTTAAAAGCTCTGTCTTGTCATAATGTTCCTGCAATGCTTTGTTTTCTGCAGGTGTCATCTCCATTGTTTCTAGACTGGATGGATTTGTGGGTGTGTTGAATTGTGACAGAGTTTAGGTACATATGGGTGGTTCAATGCATATGCAGCAATCATGCAAATGCCTATGAATGTGTGCATATGTTTGAATGCATATAGGGCACATGTTGTACTGTAGCTGTAAGCATGCAAAAGCATGTGTGTGAGCACCTTTGGGTGTGTAAAGTCTTCTCTAAACACCGCATGGATGCTTCGGATTTTATGTGTCAATATGTGCATGTACTGTACTGTACACCCTCGAGTCTGTGTGTGTTTGTGTGTGTGTGTGTGTGTGTGTGTGTGTGTGTGTGTGTACACACACACAGGAAGCACTCCTGCTCCATCGCTCCACAGTCGGCCATCAGCAGCATAATCACGCAGCCCGTTTCCCTGGTGATGCCAACCACTGAGGTGCCTGGCAACTGGGGCAGAGTTGCTTTGCCCTCTCCTGTTAGAGAGGCTACACAGACAGGACCCTGTGGCACTGCCACCTCCAGCCCAAAGCCCTTCGCCCTCTGCCACAAATGTCTGCCACCATTTAGGCCTTTTTTAAAATATATAAAATGCCACTTTATGTTAACTAATGTGAGTTGTGTAACTCTGTATGCCTCTATGAGTCAGCATCAATTCCCAAGAGAATGACTGTTAATTATTTGATTACCTGAGTAAGAGAACAATGCTGCAATACTTTATGTACCTCTTGTTTGAGGGCAGGAACATAAATGGGGAAGCCAGAGTTGCACCTGAGTTCCTCGTTCAGGGCTTCAGGTTTAGAAAAGAATCGGAATGGAAATGTTCAGTGATTAAGTAAGCACAATCTCCACCAAAAGCAGATGAGGGAGATCCGATTAAGCGAGGCAAATCCTTGTACTCAACACTGTCAAGATGAAAGTGAGAATAAAGGTGTTTAAATGATTCTTTTTTCTTCCACTCTCTCTCTCTCTCTTTATCTTTCTTTTTCTTTCTCTTGGCTTTTGAACAGCAAGTAGCAAGAGGCTTCCTCCGGTTGCTGGGTTAAATATAGAAATTCTACACAGTGCGCTCGCATGAATAGATGCGAAGAAATTATTCATAAGCATTTTAATTATTAACCATCACACACATCATCGTTAAAACACACAAGGCACAGCCTTTTTCCTGCCCGGCTCTTCTAGCCAGTTAAAAGAGAGGAAACAACACTGTTAGAGGAACACCTCTCTGTCTTTTCATCCTCCTTTACTCCCTCCCTCCCTCCGTCCATCCCTCCCTCCATCCCTCCCTCCCTCCCACGCTGAATATCTTAGGTCTCGCACTAATATTGATCCCATAAAACTTTGTTGCGTCTCAGCAAAAGCCGCCGGGCAGCTCACCGCTTCGATTGGCACGCGCGGGTATCTGAGACTTCCGCCGACATCACATCACAATCAACACCGCCATAAACATCGCCCGCTACTTGTGCCAAACCCCACCCCACCCCCCACCCCACCCCACCCTACCTCTGTCCACCCCTACCAGACTACTGTCTCGTCAGGAGCGAGAGAGAGAGAGAGAGAGAGAGAGAACACAAGAGAGTGTGTTGAGCTGCTGTTTTGGGAGTGCCAGAGAGAAAACAGCTATTTGTCTGTATGGGGATGAGGCGACACACTAGCGAGGCCAGGGACCTGTCACGGCACTCTGCATTTCTAATGGCCTGCCTGTGGGCACGGGAGCTTTCCCCTGGCCCACACACACACACACACACACACACACACACACACACACACCTCAGGGCTACAGGGCACAGGGAGGGATGGAGGGAGTGGAGGAAGAGAGAGAGAGGGAGAGATTGATGATTGATGGTCAGAGATTGGGTAGGGAAGGAGGGAAAGGGAGGGAGAGAGAGAATGCAAGAGAGAGGAAGAAAGACAGAATGGGACAAATAGATAGATAGATAGATAGAGAGAGAGAGAGAGAAAGAGAGAGAGATTTTGAGGGAGGACGCTGGACTGAAAGGCAGAGATGGAGAAATAATTAGCTTTCCTCTGGCCCCTACCCCCAGCATCCACCCTGCAAAAGGGCAGCTGGAGGGGGGAGGAAAAGAGAGCAGGATGGATGGAACCTGAGGAAAGACGGATGAGATAGGAATAACAGAATAAGAGAGGGAGAGAGAGGGATGGAGGAGGAGGAATAGATAGGGAAGCAGGGAGTGCTGAAGGGGTCTAGGAGGACCACAACCTTAATCATTAGAACTCATTCATTTTTCAAGGGCCACCTTATGAGGGAATTCTGCTCTTCTCCCTACGTGCTGCACATGCAAATGTCACAAATACCTACAAGCTTGTTCATTTGCTCGCATTTCATCCAATAGGATGGCGCTTGACAAAGCCTAATGTGCAGCAAGAATGACAAGAACTCGCTCAAAGCTACTGCCGGCCATTTTTTTTCTAAACAAGTACTTGCACCAAATTGGCATGGAGAGTCCCATTAAAGCGTGAAATTCTCTGACAGCAGCACCAACAAGAGAAAAAAGAATGTTCTCCCTGATCCATCTACCCCCCACCCCCACATTCATCTGAGTGAGACGTGTCAGTGCCCGCACAGAGTCTCACCCCAGCTGCCACTGGCACCTTGCCCACCTGGCAGTCGCCATAGGTCAGCCGGCGTCTCTGCAGATGGATGGCATTGCCGCAACCGACAGCATTTAATTAAGCCGTATTGATCAAGCCCGTTACAGTCCCATGCAGATGTAGCGTGTGCGCGCACGATAGAGAGAGAGAGAGAGAGAGGGATGACGTCATGGGCCATCAATGTGATGAACGGGTTTTTAAAGGGTGCCCGCCTGTGCGGAGCGCCGTGCTGGAGAATACGGATAAGCCTAACGGGGAGCGGGGTGTGTGAAACGTCTGGCCAGAGTCATGCCACGATATATTCTTCCGTCATGGCAGAACAGGGCCAATTTAGGCCCATTGATTGGTGTGAACATGTGACACGTCCAGAGAGGAAGAGGAATAGATGTCCAAGGGTGGAAGAGGTGGGGGGGAGGCTTGTGACGGGAGGGGAGGGGAGGGGCAGAGTTGCCCCAGAAACAAGCAGGATCGATGGACCTATCGGAGGTCATTTCCTGAGCAACTGAAAGATAGGCTTGTTAGCCGATAGACTCAGTTGGGAAGAGTGTTGCTTTATCTGTATCTCTAAGTCAGCATCTGGCAACTGGAAGCCATTTGGGATTGTTCACAGCACAGCTTCCCTTGTTCATTCCTATTAGCTGACTGTGTGTTAGTGCAGTTCCCTCCAACACCTCTAACCGATGAGGGAAACTAGCAAACACACTGGCAGAGCAACACCAGGAACAAGCCAATGAGGAATCACACATTAGAGCTGAAGGCTAAAAACAACAACACCAACTGAAAAGCTGCAATTACCATATGAGCCTTAATCAGGAAATGCAAATAGAGGGTTTTTTGTCAGGAACATTGAGTTAGTGAGTTAAAAAGCTACTCTCTCTTTCTCTGTGTGTGTGTGTGTGTGTGTGTGTTCTGTTCCAGCTGAAATAAGCAAAATGAAGACGGTGTTCTCTCCCCTCCTCCTCCCACCACCTCCAGTGTAATTACTCCTCTGTTCTCTATCATCATTTCTCTCCTCTCTTTGCCCTCTCCTCTATTTCATTCCTCGTCTGTTCTCTCCACTCCCCTCTCTCTTCTCCTCCTTTCTGCTTTCCACTCCTCTCATCTTGCCTCACGTCTTCTTTCCTTCTAACTTTTCTTCTTCTATTGCCCTCTGCCTCTTTTTCTCTCACGCATTTTCTTCTCTTCTTCCGTCAGTTCTCTGTATCCTGTCTTTGGCTATCATTCCTCCCATTCTTCCTCATATCTTCTCATCATTGCCCTGTAATAGTCCTCTGTCCACTTCCTGTCCCATCCTCTGCTTCCTGCTCCTCCTCCACTCCATCTTCCTCTTCCTCGTCTCCTTTAACTATGATCTGTCAGTCCGTCTCCTGCCCCCTCCTCCTGACCTCCTCTCCTCCAATCCTCTTTCCTCACTCTCTCCATCACCTCTCCTCCCCAAATGTGCACTCCTCCCACCTTTCTCCTCCTCTATCTATCCATCTCTCCTCCTCTCTCCTCTCCTCCTTCAATCCCTTCCTCTCCGCTGCCCTAGCTCCAACCCAAGCACTGGCTCTGTGGCGGTCACAGTCCACTGCTCCTGGCCTGAGTGACAGCTGAGACAGGAGTGGTGGTGGTAGTGGTGGTGGGGGTAGCACATCCCTCTCTCCCTCTCTCTCTCTCTCTCTCTCTCTTCCCCCGGAGGCCCTGCACACGCTTCAGCACACTTTCCTCTGCCAGTCTCCCCCTCCTCCCTCTCTTGGTGGTGGGGAGATGGAGAGGAGGCTGCTGCTGCTGCTGCTACTGGTGGTGGTGCTGAGGCAGGCAATGAACACAGAAATCATGGAGGCAGGCCAGGGACGGCCTCATTCATATTTAATGCTGTTATAATAGTGAATGTGTTGTCAGTGCTGTTGTAGGCACACTGTCAAAGGAGCTTTGCAAGGAGTTCCTCAACAGTGTGACACGGGACAGAGGAAGTTAAAACTAACTTGTTTGCACTGCAAAATAGTGATGTTAATTAATGTGTGCGGTACATTGCACATGTGCATTAATGCAAATATAGTAACAAACTGTAGAAAGAATGTTTCATTTCTGCTGTGTACTGTTGCCATTGGCAGTGATTCAAGAACGCAGCAGAATGCAGTTGAGAATTCCAATGCATCCTCTCTGTTCTCATGTATTGATGGGCTGCTTAGAGGGTTTATGTTTACATGTTCTTTTGCTGTCAGCATCTAATGTATAACGCCACGCTTCCTGTATGCTCTTTGGTCTCCTGCCGCAACTAATGAGGCTCTTCCTTATAGATCGGGTCTTTGCTGAGCGCCATAAACTGCCATTAAAAGTACTATGACATTAGCGGTTTTATGATGCCCTCCCTGCCTCCCTATGAGGGGCTGACTGGTGTCTAGTGTCTAGCTCCAGTCCTTTGTTACAGATCAGTTGTCTACATGCAGGAAGCCTGTTGCTTTCTGCAATTAAAGAAAGATCTAGAAAAAATGACAACTTTTTGACGTCAGAATATAACAGTTGAGCAGTCACCATTTAGAATGGTGTGAGGATCGCACAGAAGGCATGGACGTGTCATGACTGGCTAATCAGAGAGATTAAGAATCTTGTTAGATGCTTCAAACCCCTGGCACATTCACACGCTGTTATACGCAATCTGATTTCCACTGATCCCCAAGCTGACATATGGGTAAACAGCCCCCATAGGCTCAACCCTCAGCAGTTATTAAGAGGAGGGAAATGCCCTTTGAGCGTATGTGCTTGTGTGTGTGTGTGTGTGTGAGCACTCGACCACGTCTGCCACTGAGAGAGCAGCGGCGAGAGGGAGGGGAGAGAGCCGTGGGCACGGAGCACGGAGCGAAGAGGTTTAATTAACGAGCCGCCGTCTCTGGAGCTTGTTCAGAGAGGGCATTGAGTGTGTGTGTGTGTGTGTGTGTGTGTGTGTGTGTGTGTGTGTGTGTATATGTGAATGTCAATATAAAAGTGTGTGTGTTTGTGTGTAGTTGTGAAAGTGTGAATATGTGGGGTCGAGGGGGGGAGGGGGTGTAGGCACCAGTCAGTGGCACATGTCACTGAGCTCTACCAGCACCTAGACACTGGTCAACACATAATTACATTCTTCAGTAAACACACACAAACACACAGGCACATATTCAAACATACTGTATGCAAACACATATACAAACATATGCCTGAACATAATTCAGTATGTCAACAAAAATAAGCTCAGATAACAAAACAAAACGAAGATACAAACACATACTCTCTCAACAAACTCGGACACACTCACACACACACACACACACACACACACACACACACACACACACACACAAACAAACAAAAATGCAAAAAAAAAAACCACGGAGCTTAACAAATGCCAGGGGGATGGAGGTAGTAATTTTCACCCAGACAGCCCTGATCCTCCCTGCCCACTGCCTAGCAGTGAGAGTGGGAGAGGAGGAGGCCAAATGAACAGCTCCATCTCTGCCTGCTCATGTTACTCTAAACAACAGGACCAATGGGTTTATTATACAGAGTTTCATAATAATAATACACCATATAAATTATAATACAGAGATGTGAAGTGGAGTGTCACTTGTCTCCAGTTAAGTGCTGCTTTTAAACGTTACAGAAATCAAACTGGATTTATCGGGCCTGATGATTTGGGGCTCAAAATCATTAAGTAGACCTTTGATTTACATCCAATTTTGCTGAGCAAAAGCTGCGTTTGTTAAGGCTGTTAAATTCCTGTCCCTATCGCTGACATTTTACCAGAGGGTCCAGAGTGTTGCATATTCTACTACACTAAAGACTAGGGACTGAGACAAGGCTTAAAAACAGGAGGAATTCATACAACAACAATGGAATGGGGCATAGTGGTTCATGGAAAACATGCCACTGTGGAATTCAGAGAGCTGTTTAAGTCAATCATGACTCCATTAGCATATGGGAACTGCAGGAATACTACTCTCAGGTTTCAGCCACAGCAGATTAGGAAGCGAAGACATCTGTGGGCCATCGAGGCTTGTCAGAGACATACAAATCTGAATTAACATCACAAAAATGCTGACGTTCCTTTTGAAGACAGCTACTGGACCCTGGCTCTGGCTTTTTCCTTTGGACACACGAGTGAAAACGATGGCGGCAGCCAGAATGCCTGTGTCTGCTCTGTTCTGGGAAAAATTGGTCACACCCCTATGCAGATAAGCCTTTGTCAGTGAGGATTTGAGAGAGAGAGAGAGAGAGAGAGAGAGAGAGAGAGAGAGAGAGAGAGAGAGTGCAGACCCAAGAAGAAGCGCAATCAGCCAGCACGCATATTCATCAGGTCAAGCCTTTTGGAAGAGGATACTCTGTGCTTGTGCATGAGTGTGTGTTTGTGTTTGTGTGTGCATGTCTGTTTGTGTGTGTGTTGTGTGTGCATGTCTGTCTGTATGTGTGTGTGTAAGAGAGGGCGCGTGAATATATGAACACAGCTAATATTGAGATGCATTTACTGCATCTGTGCTCATATTGTTTTGTGGCATTTGGACACATAAGCATTCATGCATTTACAGCCATTGTTATCTAACTTTTATCACCATACAAGCCATTGTCCTAAGTGTTCTAATAGTGTGTGAGAAGCCATGGCGTCCGCATATGAGTGTGTGGGAGTACGAGAGACAGAGCCCCATCGTGCGTCCCACTTTCGGCTCCTCTGTGAGAGGCGAGAGGAACACTGCTCCGCTGGGAGAGAGCGTCCGCCGCGGTGCCGGCCACAATGGCGGCGAGGGGGCCGCACAAAGCCGCCGTTAAATCTCATTAAGGCGCCGCTCGGCATTTCCGCCGGGCCAGAAAAGCCCCCGCTGCTGCCTCTGACACGGCTCTACAAGCACTTACGCTCGCTTAACTCGCCTTTTCACAGGGACTGGCTCTGTGTGTGTGTGTGTGTGTGTGTTCATGTGTGTGTGTGTGTGTGTGTGTGTGTGTGTGTGTGTGTGTGTGTGTGCGGACTGGCTCTGTGTGTGTGTGTGTGTGTGTGTGTGTGTGTGTGTGTGTGTGTGTGTGTGTGTGTGTTTGTGTGTGTGTGTGTGTGTGTGTGTGTGTGTGTGTGTGTGTGTGTGCGTGCGTACTGGCTCTGTGTGTGTGTGTGTGTGTGTGTGTGTGTGCGCCTGTGTGTGAACCTGGCAGAAGAGGGCTGACTGCCTGGCTGGCTTGCCCATGATAATGACGCCTTTTCATCCCAAACAGGCATAGCGGAGGGCTACAGAGCCACAGCTATAGGATCCAGCCATCCCAGCCACTGTTGCCATTCTTCAGATCTGACTACCAGCGCCGTCACTTCCTAAACGCTTTGATGCCAGCCTTTAAACGGAGACGCGGCGACACATGCTACCCACTCGGCGATGCACTCTGAGTGTTGTACAGGTGCACAATGGCGGGTTTGCAACGGGCCACTAATACGATGTGCACTCGGAGAGTGAGCGTGACAAGCTCACCTGTCACAGTAGGTGTGTGCGAGCACGCTCCGAAGGGGAGCGGGGCTGACAGCTGGACACGAGCCGAGCGATGGGGGTCACGTCGGTAATCCTCTGGCACCTTTCACGCGCCTCTTTTCAGCTGGGGTAGGGGCAGGGGGGCGGGGGCGGAAAGGGTGTCGTCTCTGTTACGCACGCTCTAACCCCCCCAACCGCCCACCGTAAACAATTCTCTTTTATCCTGCCCCGCAAAGAACCATTTTACCAACATCAACGTCGGCGTTCTGCGTGAGCGACGAGGGACCCGCGTATTCAGCGGGGAGAAGTTGGTGAGGGTGGGGCGAGGGAGGGAAGACGAGGAGGAGGAGGAGGAGGAGGAGGATTAAGGATCAGATCAAGAGCACAGGGAGGCTTCAGAGGCCCTGCCACTGTTGATGCTGCTGAGGTGTCTCTTTGAACGCTGGTGTCAGCTAAAGCCCGGGGTGGGGGCGCTCCCAGCTCTGAGACGCTGTGCTGTTCCTACTGTACGCCTCAGTCCCACTCACTCATGGGAGTCAGGCCTCCGCACACACACTCTCCTCTCACACACACTCTCCTCTCACACACACTTGCACATGACATCCACAGATGGAACAATGCACACATGCACACGCATGGTATCATACACACTTCAATTTACTGTATGTGATGAGGTGCTACCATTACCTGCACACTGAGCATACCGTATATACACACACACACAGACACACAGAATCACACAGACACACACATACACACACACACACACACACACACACATAACTCAGATACTTACAAACAGGAATCATGCACATAAGAGTGTGCAAATACATACATTTTACATCCTAATATGCACACACACATTTTTACGGCCAGATATGTACACTTTTGTGCCTTGGTACATACATAAATGCATACAGTACATCTAAGTGCACACACACACACACACACACACACACACACACACACACACACACACACACACACACACACACACACACACACACACACACACACACACACACACACACACACACACACACACACACACACACACACACACACACACACACACACACACACAAATCTGCTGCATCTAAGTGCTCCTCACTCTGATGAACTTGTATGAGGAGAGTGAATCATTCCCTCAGACAGACAGGCATTTTGCTCACTCGTACCAGCCTACTGATGCATCAACGCATCTTTCTGTGACAATCACGCTATGTGGAATTTTAAACAGGCACACTTACCCTCCCACCCACCTACCCAACCACACACACACACACAAGCATTCGTGCGTGCACACACACACACACACACACACACACACACACAACACGATATGACTCGGAAAGTACCACACATCTGCAGAGAATCCATCTTGTGGGACGAGGTGAGAGAGAGCGGAGCGGAGCGGCTAATATTAGTTTCCTGCTCTTTCCTCAGCCCCTTCCGCGCAGGTTTAATTAGAATATATGAACCTTATATAAACTTCTTCCCTCCCGAGACATCTCAAAAACCCAGCCCTCCGCCACACTCATAAAACACCAGCTTATTCTAGTGCACTTCTGGAGCTCTTGACTGGAGTATAAGGGGCTGTCTGAGGGCCGGCTAAGTCCTCGAGGTGACCCCTGGAGCCGAGCGCGTTGGCCGAATTTAGGAACTACGTTTAAGCTGTCTCAGCGAATGGGCCATGAATAAGGTGGGGGGTCTGCTCTGCGGCCAGACATGATGAAATCCCGACGTTCTGTTTCAGCAGCAGCGTGAGAGATGAAATCCTCTGAGGGTGGCCCGTAGTGTTAGAGCTATCTCAAAGGCTCTCCAGCATCTGTTAACACAGCCCTCTCTGAAAAGTGGGCAGAATGAATCGAATGAGCAGATCAAAGAGAAGCCATTTCATTTGTCTTGTCTATGGAGTTAGCTGACTCAAGCGTGTAATGCTACTATTACTATTCAGCAGTCTCAGCCTAATGCTCCACATGGAATTAGCACCTTATGATCAGGATAATTCCCCAGCATTTGCAATACACCCAGTCGGAGAGGAACACTTACAATAGAAAAATATTCTATCATCTGTGTCTGCCATCATTGATTTTAACAGCGTCTAGTGACAGAACTGGCTGAAATGATTCCTCCCTCTGAGAGATTTATGACCATATATAATGCCATTATCTATATAAGCTCTATCAAAACTGTGTGAAGAGTAGAGCAAGCCTCTTACAGTACAAAGTACAAACTGTACTAACTACTGTTTCACCAAAAAAAAGGTTATAGTATCATCACATTGTTTATAAACCAAGCGTAGATTAGTGAGTTGTTTGTATATTATCTATATTTTGTAGCGCATATTGCCTATATTGCCAGTGCTGCCAGAGTTCAGCTGGAATCAAATTCCCTATGTTAACAAACACTTGGCCAGTATAATCTGATTCTGATGAAATCTGATTCTTCTTTTGATAACAAACTACAACAGAGGCTGGCTACACTCCTAAAATCAATGTCAGTCTTTTGTACATACCCAGGACTGTTCCCACTAACATCTTTTCTGCAACACAGCTGCACAAGGCTGTAATGTGCTCAAAAGGGTTTGAATCCTATACCCATTCAATAACAAGAAAATGTTTACATTTATTTAGGGTTGGCCTCAAGCATGATCCCCAGCCTGAAGCTAGTCTGGCAGGAGACAACCGTCACATATCATGGCCGGGTTCAGGTTTAGCGATCGATAGGACATCACTGTGTTTCTAACGGCACGAGTCTGCAGGCTGGTCAGAGATCCCTGTGTGTTGTCTCTGCCTTGAGCGTGTCAGTCCGTCTATCACATGAAGGTCGCCTGTATCGTTCACTGACCTGGAAGATGCTTGTTGCCAATCCCATGGGAGATATATACGGTATCGGTTTGCACCTGTAACCCGCAGACCCTGCGACATTTTACCATCTATTTTTAACTGTAATTTCACGCTCCTGCACATCTGACTTATGATATGAATCGTGATCACTAAATAATTGGCCACTCCCCAGGAAAAATGAGAATGATAATAAAGCCCGTTAAAAACCCACCATGAGGAATATGTTATGAGAAGAAATAATGTGAGCCTTTCAGAGGTTGAAAGATTACTCAATATATGAGGACTTTCAATAGGAATTCTCATTAGTCATTCTCATTAATAACAATAGCGGCAACCTTTCTAATTCAATTGAGGGATGTCATATTCACAGACTGCAAGAGGATGTGAACCTGGGGAACTCATTGTAATGTCACACGTACGATTGCAGGCTCTGTTACAAAAGGCGTTCAACATTTGAGCGTTCAGCATTTGACTATGCCACAGTGGGAGAAAGAGTGGAAAACAGACAATAAGAAGCTGACGAGCCAAGTTGTGATTGACAGTGGCAGTGACGCGATGTGACGTGACGTGACGTGACATGCTTCCTGGCGGCTGTGCTTACCTGATATGTGTTGTCAAAGCTGTCATACATGAACCGCGTGATCAGAGACGTCTTCCCCACTGCAAGACACAACACAAGAGAAAGAGAGAGAGAGAAGGTGATTATGGAATGACATTCACCGGAAAGGAAAGGGTAAAGACATGAGACAGGTGTTCCTGAGGCCCTCTGACTATCAGCCTCAGCATATGGCGATTGATCTAGGTAACGTCTGGCAGGTTCGGCACAACTGATTGCCACCTAGAGAACTAATTACTGGTTGGAACGGCTGACTGTAAGGTCAGCACTGACGTTGGACAAGTTGAGGCAATTATAGCATTATAACTTATGTGCAATCATCAGACAGTCTGAGAGAGAGTGTGTGTGTGAGAGAGAGAGAGTCAGACAGAGAAAGAAAGAAAGAAATAACATCCTTTAAACGTTGCATCAAACAGGCTTCCCAAAGAGTGGGGGAGATGAGCGGAGGCATGTAGTGTGTGATTATCCATCACATTAACAGCTATTTTCAACATTAGCATTTGGAACGTTTCTTTGATGCATGCTGCCATCAACTACAATGGCGAGACTTTTTTCCGCATGAAATAAGTTCTGTCCCATTCATTACAGCATGTGGCCGGGCTATATGTGCGCGCATGTGACAGTTTTCTGTCCTATTTCTCGTCTCTCCCCGGTTTCTGCTTCCCCCCAGCAGATGAAACGTTTGTGATGTTCAACAGAGCTGCACCGCTCCTGACCTGAAATCCCGCTGCGACGTCTCTCGCTGTGAGCTGAAATAAACCCACAATGTATCAGGCAATGCAATGCGCTTCCCTTTCAACTTCACATTACTCCAGCCTGACCGCTAACCAGGCTGAGATAAGGGCCGATCCAGACACTGATACTATCCACACACAAAAAGAAGAGCTACTGATATAACAGCAACATGTCTTAATTCACCACATAAACACCACAACGTTAACCATATCAATTGACATACACACACCATACAAACACAGACAGACATTCACATACATTTCGCACAAATTCAAGGATTAGGTCTGGGGTATGAGTCAGTCAGAGTATCAATTGGCTGGGCAGACTTCACAGTGAGCTAACCGTGACGAAAAGCTGCCCACCAGAAGTCATTTAAATGCTAATTTCACCAAAGACACTGGTCCACCTGATGCTACCATGAGAGGGATCTAAATTAATAGGGCTCACACATAGGCTTGTGCTAAGCTTTTCAGCAAAGAGAGAATTTTGGTCTTACCTTAACGCTGCCTCCTTTTAAAACCTACATTATTGATCCTGTGAGCAGCTGTTTTCAAGTCCACACATAATATCCTAAACCGTGCTGATCCGAGAGAAAGTGGACTGAGCTATTTTCAAAGCTCAGAAAAGTAGCCTGACAGTCAATGTCACCAAACAAAACCTAAATACAAAACAGGCTTTAGCCTCCATTTTTCCAAGTGGACGTCTCTCCACGGAAAACAAGCCAGCCAGAAATGACTGCTTAAACTGGCTTCAGTCATGGCTGACCTGTACTAAACTGTGGATGCCTAAGTTTAGACATACTCAATATTTAATATCACACCATTTATGTTAATCAACTGTAGAAGGCGAGGCACAAGAGAAAATGGCTGATATGGAGAGTAGTCAATGACACTGCCAGTGATGAACTATAGATGAGAGAGTGAGATTTCCACTTTCCCTTAGTGGAGATATTAATGAGGCTCCAAGAAGAACATACAGGGATAGAATGAGAGAAGGTGAAAGGCATGATCTATGACTCTCTTATAGCCTAGGCAAAGAAATAAGATTGGTCACCATTTTATGGCAGATAACGTGGCAAGAAACATTTGAAGACTACAAAAATAAGGAGGGCAGAAATTCCGCAAGCACATTTTGAAATGGGGAAAGAATCAGGCTATAAAAGATGGCAGGATAGATTTGCTGGCGGCTTGGAAGGAGGAAAGTGTTGAGAGTGAGTATACCTGCAGGCTGCAGCCAACTCGACTGTGAATTTAAATCAGTGCAGATGGGAGAGGGGAAGATGTTAATGGGAGATACTTGTAAGAAAATCACCCTCTCAAAGATATCAAGACACATTCGAAACATCTGTGCTTCTGGCTATGACCGTGAACTGGATAGTGAGAAGTGGGATGAAAGAGGCAAAGAAGTGTGTGTGTGTGTGTGTGTGTGTGTGTGGGGGGGGGGGGGGGTACAAGGAAGAGCTGAAGAGATGGAGGCCAGATAAGCTCCTAAAATAATACCCCAGCCTGAAATCACTCCCATCGTTCCGAGCAGCCCCACTCCGTGGAAAAAACCCCAATGAGCGATGAACTGGTTGATTTGCTGCTATTTTTTTGCATGGTCAACAAAACATAAAAGGAACTAGTGCAGAGAAGCTATCAGTCTGAGGCTGAGATGGCCTGTCACAGAAACACTGGGGAATTCAAAATAATAGACTCAGCTTTCTGCTCTGTGCAGCAATTGGCCACACCCTTGACATGCTTCACATTCCATCAACACCGCATTTTACTCAGACTACACCGATTCTTATAGGACTGTGACGACAAACGAGATACATCCAAACACATACATATACAAACTTCAAGGAAATGACTTTCTAGCTGCGAGTCCTATAACAAGGCAGCAGTCCTCATACTCTCTCATTGAGAGGTCCTCGCATTGACTTCTGAGGCACACCACGACTGCAATGTTTTCCCTTTTATTTCGCCTTCCTCCTCTGTCGATGATTAAAGCCATCCCATAATGATAATGCCCTTCATTAGCTCCATCAGGTGGGTTCAGCTGATCAAAAGCAGCCCTGATGAGGGAAGCCAGCTGTGGGGGGACATGAAAGCAGGGAGATGGTGCGGTGATGGGGTTCCCCACGAGCAGGATGGAGGAGTCCTCACAAGTTGCCATTTGCCATTTTATACTCCTCTCTAACAAGATGACATCGCCGCAGGAAACTGATTCATGTGACTCATAGCACTGAGCAGGGGCCTTCACTTCATCACGAGAGTAGAGATGCCTTTTAAGGATGATTGTTCTTTCAAACAGAAAAGCTCTGTGAACTAACAAGACTTATGTCTGACACAGTGCTTCAAATATCATCCGGCCTGTGACAAACTGTTAAAACTCCTTCAGTCATCTAGTATTTGTGTGTACAGTATGTGTGTGTGTGTGTGTGTGTGTGTGTGTGTGTGTGTGTGTGTGTGTGTGTGTGTGTGTGTGTGTGTGTGTGTGTGTGTGTGTGTGTGTGTGTGTGTGTGGATGAGTCATCAATAGGCTATACTGTATGCACTGAAGGTTGTTCAGGAGCTCATTTGTTTCTGGTGGAGCCAGGTGTGTTTGAACCTGCCACTATTGCTAATGTAATTAGTGTCTACACGGACCTGCTTGGTTGTTGCACCAAGTGAATCAGCAAGTTACAATGTAGAAGGATTTTGCTTGTATTAAAATTGGTATTATTGGTAAAACCATATCTTCAGTGTTGGAGCGAACATATAAGGAGCAAAATGTAACAGGATGAAGTTACAACACAGCAAACGCTCCACCGTAAACAAGTGAACTCCTGAACAGCCTTCCGTGCATATTGCCTTCATGCATGTTGCATGTACAGTATTAGCCTTTATGATACTGCTATTGATGTATAGTGACTGAGATGTGCTATTCATATCATTGCATTATTGATATAGGCCTAACAAGAGAATGCAATCAATGCTAATGTACTCCAGAAAAAACATTCATACATTTGCCAAATCATAATCACCATTACTGCTGTTGCAGCTATTTCTCAAGTTATAGTCAGCCACATACGACAGAATTCCATTCAATGTAAGCTTTTCTTTTTAATATGTAGACCAATATACAGTGAATAACAGACCTTGTCCTTGACACTGCAGTAATCATTTATTGGAATAGCAACACCCACATTCGTCACTGTCAGACCCCACCTTTTCCCCGAACTGAAAACAGCTCCATCAAAATTAGACGCATCTTCTAATCGTGCCCTCGCTCATTTCCGAGATGACCTCCTTTACGATACCGCTCTTTGTATATCACTTGTGACGGATGATTGCTAGTGTGAGCTATCACAGTGCCCCACTTCAGCCAAAACACCAGCACAGGGGATTAGCCTGCAATGCCAGTCTGCAATTATATCACTCAGGTGCATCATTTCTACTGAGAGAGAGAGAGAGAGAGAGAGAGAGAGAGAGATGAGAAATAGATAGAGGCATAGAGAGAGCGAGAGACTTGATTGTTTTCATGCTTATTACAATAAATTATCCCATCCATCCAATCCATCCGGAGATGTTGACTGGCTCGCTGTTGAGGTGGCTGAGATGGAGGCATTCACATTCATTGGCGCCTCCTCTGCCAAACCACCAGTGGTATTAATTATGAACGCTTATGCAAAGAGCCCTTATCAGACTGAGTAATTATCTTCATTTGTGGCCTCTTTGTGTTGCCGTATCTGCCAGCCAGGATCTCGTCTCAAGCCTTAATTAGTCATTATGCTAATTAATATGAACTCGTTTATCAATATCTTCACATGTTGGGACATGGATGTGCTCTAGCTTTGTCTATGAGCAATCCGAATTGCTTCCCCACGGCAAATTCTAAAATATTAACTTACAATTTTGGTAATCAGTACACTGTATAATTGTTTTACTCTATCCTACAATGTAATCACATCCATGTGGTTTAAACACAAAAAGATTATCTGCACATGTAAAATTGCATACATGCAAGGACATTATCGGCTGCATGAACATTTAAAGCAATTTCAAGCAAGTTCCACTTCGAAACAGAGAGTGTTACATCCTTTAGTCATATAACTAAAATGATGAATGATCACGCATGGGAAAAGTATTATTTTTTGTTCTTCCATGGCCTTCGAGGACTTACTTTGACCTCCAAAGCTACTCATAGATTTCACTGAAGATTTAATGGCTGTTTCAGTGCAAGAAACAAAGCGCAACATGACAAGAGAGACGAAGAGGAAAGCAAGACACAATGAGGAGAAGAGAGCGATGCAAGCCCACAGAAAACAGCAGAAGACTCTCAAAGGTAAGTTACCATGGTGACAGCCACATGGAAAGTCCCTCATGTCTCTCACCAGCAACAGAACGCCACTGCAATTCTTGTTCTAAGGGCTCATTATTCACGCTAAAACTCTGTATACTTCAGACAGTGTAGGTTTGGGCTGTATAGGACGTGCTAAAACACAATTAAAGTGCCATTAGCCTGAAGAGCTCTTGTCTATCCACTTACCACCACTGAGGGGCTTCTCACAGTTCTGATGCTAAGTCAGTTGTAGAGACCAAGAGCATAACTGAGTGGCCAAAAACTCTCACACTATCCCTGCTCGCTGCTCACAAACCAACAGCAGCCATTTGCAATGCACCCACACCTCTTCTGCTCTCACTTTCTCTCTCCCTCGTTCCTCTCGGTTCATAGGAGCCAGATGGCACTATACTGTATCTTGTTTCCTGCAGATGCACAGCTCCAGAGTAGCGGTTGTCTGATGGCGGTGGAGGAGTGCGGCAGCGAGACCTATACCTCCACACATCACTGGAATGGCTCTCAAAGAGAGGGAGGGAGGGAGGCAGCGCAGCGAGGCTGCTGGGCTGTGCCACTCACACTGTAGGTAATAAACACTGAGGGAACAACATCCCCGTTGTTTGCATCCCATTTGCCCTGTGCATAGTGTATGAGCATGGTATTTGTTCTGTGTGTGCGTGCGTGTGTGTGCGTGTGTGTGTGTGTGTGTGTGTGTGTGTGTGTGTGTGTGTGTGTGTGTGTGTGTGTGTGTGTGCGCGTGTGCGCGTGTATGTGTGTGTGTATGTGTGTGTGTGTGTGTGTGTGTGTGTGTGTTTGTGTGTGCATGCACAAATAAGTATACGGTTAGTCTTTCATACCAACATCCAATTAACTGCATAAAAACAAGCAGACCTGCCATTGCACCTCTTTGGCAGGATAATAAAAAAAACTCCAGTCTGATGACATCCAGGGGAATGACCTAGATCGGAGGAAACCAATTTCCTGAAAGGAGAAGGGAGGCTGAGCTGCTAAAAATCAATGTCCCTAACACGGGTGACGAATGGCAATGCACCTGCAATACAGCTACGGCTGACAGAGAAAGAAAGAGAAGAAAGTAAGACAGGGAGGGAGAGAGAGAGAGAGAGAGAGAGAAAAGAACAACAAGTTATTCCCTCTAAAACGTTCTACCTTGCCATACTGGGACGGGGGGCAGAAATAATGGAGAAACAGAAGGAAAGGAGAAGATGAGTGTATGAGTGTATGAGTGGACTCTGGTGGCCACACCAAACTGGCCTGGCCAATCCCAGCTGGAGGAGAGCCTACAGGCCCGTTCCACCTCCATCTGCGCTCGGCTGATAATCACACACAAGAAAGGGGCCTTACTGAGTCTAGCATCATGCCTGGAGGACAGATAGTAAAACACACACACACGCTCTCACACACACAACCAGACATACACACCCGTACACACACGCTCAGATTTGCATGAAATGGTCTCATTCAGAAGACAACCGAAAACAATTAGCCAGAAAGACTCTTGATTACAGTGCAAGAGTAAAACAAGAATCATCCTGCCTAACCTGTACAAGTGAGAGAGAGGGAGACAGAGACAGAGAGACAGAGAGAGAGAGAGAGAGAGAGAGAGGGGAGGGAGGCAGGTCTTAATATTCACAGGCACTTGATTATCCCAGTGCACTGATTGAATTCCCAATGTGCTGGAACACACAGCAAGCATCTGCGGAAGAGGAATTTCTAAACCTAATTACAATGTTCCTCCAAAGGATCTAAATGATCTATCCATCTTTCACGACACAAGCGAGCGTATGCCTGTGGGGGCATAAGAGGATGGCAGGCTAGACCACTATACTGTACAGTCTAAGCGGTGATCAACATTCCATTGAAATATCTCGACTTTCCCTTTATTTGACAGAGTTTGGCACACAAAGGCTACAATGCATGAACATGCTCCTTAGTGCAGTTGTATAGAAAGCAGTAGGAACTAGAACTGCTATTAGTCATTAAACAAACTTGGATACATAATCTTTGCAACACAATACAAATGGAACAGGATGTGACATAACCAGTATTCTACAGTAGGAAAAGCTGGAGGTTCTAGCTATATAGATTATAGACTTCTGTAATAATGTAAACAGACATTATCAAATGGCATCATTAAATTCTAATACCTTTAACACACATACTGGCCGTTACTCTGGAGACATTGTCTGTGTTCGAAATGTTCAATCGTTCACTATGTACTGTAGCTCTAAGAGGAGCTTTAACCGTTAAGTAGATTTGCACTGATCTATGGAATCATTGCTATGCTATTTAGCAACTAAAAGTCTGCTCAACAGTGATTATAGAGGAATCATTTGACTGCCGTAATGATTTGAAACTCTTGGCAAATGTTTCCTCGCTTTATATTGCTTACCTCTGCAACAGCAGGAGTCCATTCTGATTATGCTCTGACATTTGGTTTCTGTCTTAATGCATAACAGGCCTGGAATGTTTTTCTTTAAAAAGCCAAACAATAATTGCTCATTTCATGCTTATTACATCTCAGCTAACAAACCTTATTTCTTTATCTCCTCGCTGACAAAAAAAACATGAGCTGCCCCACCACTTTGTCAAAGAGAGAGGATTATTACGACTGCCAATCTTGGGTCAAATCAATTACCACCAATGGTAGCAGACTGCACACAAACTTTTAATAGCTCTCAAATGTTATGCAGATAGCTCTCTCGTGGAAAATGAGAATCACCTCTCAGGCTTAATTAAAGTCCTTATCTGTCTCTCCTCATTCACTGATCATAATTAGCATCTAAGGGGAAAAAACTGGGCTCTTTACACAGGAAGCTCAGGTTCAGCCACCTCGGGCTAGTCATGGGAAACAATCACACGCACATACACCCTGTGTGTATTTGTGTGTGTGTGTGTGTGTGTGTGTGTGTGTGTGTGTGTTTGAGAGAGAGAAAGAGGGGGGGGGGGGTACTTTTACATGTGTGTAAAGCTAAATGACTTCCTCCCGCTAATCTTCTCTGTCACATAATCTCAGCCTTCATCAACACACACACACACACACACACACACACACACACACACACACACACACACACACACACACACACACACACACACACACACACACACACACACACACACACACACACACACACACACACACACTCCTGTGTGCTCCCTGAGCAAAACTGTTTCATCTTGACATTTTGCGCAGATCAATATGGCTTTTTCTTCAGGACCTGGCTCCTATTGATTGCCATTAAAGTCTAATTAATGTGGAGAGGTGGCCGGTAACCCTCAGATGGGAAGCATAAAAGCATTCCTGTCCCTGTGCCACTCCCAAGACACTACATGCACAGACACACAGACACACACACATACACACACACACACACAGAGTAAACACAGGCCCAACCTTTTCTGAACCCCCCCCCCCCCCCAAGGAGCAGACAATAGCAAGAGCAAGTGTATGATCATCACAAAGTGCCAAGCCCTGTCCAAACCAGACCAGACCATATACAACTGTATGCTGAAATACTGATCTAGAAGAAACACATCTCCAAATCTTTGACATTAAATTCTGCACAAAAGCTTCATATTTCATGCCACCATATCTCTGGCATACCTACAACCATCCTTTGTTGAGTGGGAGAAATGCTGTGTGGCCACTGTGTCAGTCAGAATACATATCTTGAGGGAAAGACAGAATCATCAGTGCTTTTTTGTTTTGTTTTGTTAGCGTTAGCGTACCCTGTTTGTAATTCCTCAGACTGAATTGCGGTGGGAAAGCGGCAACCGGTGACCACCACCCTGATACCGGCGGCCTCTCTCCCTCCTCTCCCTCTCTCTCTACATTCTCTCACACTCTCCAGCAGCCTCCTGACAGACACGTGCCCAATCTGCATATGCAAATGAGCCGCGCTCACCGCTGCCTTAATTAGGACAGGTTGCCGTGGCGATAGGGCTGCAATTGTTGGTTGTGATTTGTTGGTGTTCCAAGGTGAGGCTTATTAATCCCCTGCCCTCATGAAAACTTGTCACCTCCACAAAGGCAATAAAAACCAGTGAATCGACTGCTAATTTGCCCGTGTTACTATGTGGCATTAGCCACAATCCTGCGTATGGTAATTGCTCTGATGTATGGTCCTCTGAGAGTATATATTTGCTTGTTTGTGTGTGTGTGTGTGTGTGTGTGTGTGTGTGTGTGTGTGTGTTTAAAATGCATGTACACGTGCTCCCTCAACACCTCATCTCTACCAGGAAAACAGCGGAGGCGTAATTCATCCTTGGGCCTTTCACGTTCCCATTCCACAGTGAGAGAGAGGAAAAACACACAGCAACAGGGAGCAGGGAAGGGAGAAAACACAAACACACAGAGTACTGGGCCCTGACCCGAAAGTCCCTATCTGCCTGGCGCTCCCGGACATCGAGCAGCCGCAATTATCTCCAGTCAAGGACCTTGAGAAGGAACCCAATGTCTACATGAGCAGATGAAACACTGTCCCAACACAACGGCATGCTATTACCAGTCCGAGCTTCGGAGCGTGGCCCACCGTGACCAGCATACACCACACGCCCCACACACACACACACACGCACAAACCCCACCAGCGGGCCCTGCTCTGGGTCACGGACAACCAATCAATTATACGGTAATAACAGCGACAGCTTAATAAGCCAGAGAGCCCATGATGAGAGGAAGGGGGGGGGAGTGTGTGTGGAGGGGGCAGAGGAGACCATGAGGTGCTACTCCAACGGAGTGGGACAGGGCGCCCAGTTAATAAGGGCTGCCTTAATTAAAGGGGCTGCTCTACTCCGCCAGCCAGCAGCCCAGGCAGCCAGGCACGACTGTTCAAAGATGCTGCAGCAGGGGTTATTGTCATGAGGGCTAATTAAAGTGTGGGGTGGTGGTGATATGGTGGGGTGGGTGTGTGTGTGGGGGGGGGGGGGGGGGGGCTTAGGGGGAGCATCTGTGGGGGTGCCAAAAGCCACTCCTGTGGCCTCTCACCTGCTGGAGCTCGCCAGGGGGGCAGCCAGAGCGCACCTGATCCCCCGACCGCGCCAACTGTGCCTCGGCTGGAAAGGGCACCGAGCGAGCGGCTGGCACAACAACAGTGTGAGAGGGGCAGCGTGTCACATGACTAGCCAGGTGCGCTAGAGAGAAGAAACCATTTGATGGCGCAGTGCTGTGATTTGGAAGGTGTAGTGCCGTGAAAATGCATTTGAAGGTACAGCAGATCTTTGATTAATAAATTCACGGTAAGAGCCAGTCCAACAGTTGCTCCGTTTGTTTTTGCCAGGCATGGTCCAATCAAAACTCAACTCCCCTTAAGCTTACATGTACTGTACCTTACACTGACAAGATTTGGGAAAGATTCTTGAAAGATTGTAGTCTTTTAACTAATGCCCCTCATTCAAGCTTTACTCAAAAGACTACAATCTTTCCAAATCCAAAACCATACCCACCCTACATCCTGCCAGCACACCAAGACGTTCAACCTGTTATGAGGCTCTGATGTTAGTCATTTC